>NW_026136724.1:19418647-19536147 GCF_905237075.1 Dicentrarchus labrax
ATCTATGTTGAGATATTCTAGTTTGGACCAACGTGACTGACTGACAGACCGACCCTGTCATCCTTAGAGACACTATTTTAATAGCTGAACATTAAATACAATTAAATTAGCATTTATTTGTATAGTAACAAGAATAAAAATGATTCAACTTAATTATAAAACATGAAACAGATTAGTTGTGTCTGACGGATAATTTGGTTATTTACTGTTCTGGTATTAATAGCCCTTCTCTTAACGTAGTTATAAAGCGCTTTGACAAAGAACAAAGGAAACCGTAATAAACTGATTTGAATGCATATTATGTACAATGGTCCACTTCACTGTGGATATTGTTTATTGTGGTATTAAATCAATTCAACACAGACGTCTAGGGAACTTCAAAGCTGAACTGATTATAATGAGATGCTTTGATCAAACTCCACGTGTGCGAAGGAACATTTGTTTTATTGGTTATCCAGCAATATGGAAGTAATATGACCTGTTTGACAACTTCATCTGAAATCAGAAGTGTTTACAGTTGTTGAAACACCGAGGCCGTCGCAGAGAGGGAAGGAGGAGATAATCAGGTAGTCTCTCCTTGGGGACATTCGCAGCATTGTACTCGGTTGGTTGTCGGAGTGAAAAGCAGCAGAAATTGAGAGTTGAGAGAGAAGTAGAAACCCTCTCTCAACTCCTCTCACAGCTGACCTCTCGCAGCGTGAAGTGGAAAGTGAAAGTTACAGAACTGGTTGGACGCAGACGAGGTTTCTGAAGCTGTTCGACCCTCCGACAAGCACGTCTGACTGAGGATACTGGCTGCTTTAGTGTCTCGTTGCCCCAATAAATAACAGGAATAAACCTGATTATGTTCACATCTCACTCCACATATTACAATAACTCCTGTTGGTGTCTAGCGTCCTTTACACTGACCTCATAACCTGTGAATTTAAACTTCGACCCCTGCTCCTGCGTGACCTCCTTGTCTGTGTGCTTCATCAGCTCCGTCCCGATGGCAAACCTCTGGCCCTGGAGACGCAGAGGGACATTATTTACACCAAATAAAACACAGCCCCCAGAGACGGTTATATTCATCAGTGGCTGTGTAACTCACCGTGTAGATGTCCAGGTTTCTACCCTGGAAGCTGATGGGGATTTCAAAGCCTACGGGGATTAACAGCGGCTCCGGAGACTCAAACTGAGGACAACTGTCACGCTGTAGCACAGAAAGACAAACAGAAGCACATAATAGTACAGTACAACCCTTCAAATCATCATCTACAGATATATTTTACTACCATTGGAAGTCATTTGACATGAAATATGGTTTGAGAGTTAACAGTTTTTCAGTCATTTTGAATTAGGGCTGCAACTAACTGTTATTTTCATTATAGATTAGATGAATTTTTTGATTAATTGCTTTTTAAAAGCCCAAAGGGATGTCTAGAAAAGTCTTGTTTTGTCACACCAAACAGCTTGAAACTCAAATATATTCAGTTTACACCGATAAAAGCAGCCAGTACTTGCTTAAAATCTGACTTTGGTTTACAGTAATCACAAAATCTTAGGAATGGCAAACGTATTAGACAAGAAAATATGCATTTTTCCAACAAAATAAAAATAAATTAAAAAAGTTATCAAGTAAAATAACTCATTAACATCAACAAGTCACAGATTTTATTGTCCAAACAGTACAACCGTGTCAGTGTGAGAAGCAGTAAGCGTAACAGCTGGCTTATACCTATACCTATACAAAATTTAAAAAACAGTAATTTTGTGGTCAGTTTTATGTTGAACATTTCAAACCTCATGATATTTGTTTGTTGTTTGTTTTATTTGATCCCCATTAGCTTCTGACGCTAATCTACCTGGTGCACACATTAAAATCCTCTCTCTCAGTTTTCTGGGTGCACACACACACACACACACACACACACACACACACACACACACTTACCTGTTGTGGTTTAACGATGTGATCTCCACCTACACCGTCGTCTCTGTCGCTGCAGCTGTGATCCCGAGCGTTCCACTGACAGCCCCATTCGCTGGTCACACACGCTATACACCTGAAAACACCCCAGATGTTAGGATGTGAATGTGTGTTTGTGTGTGTGTGTGTGTGTGCGCGTGTGATCTATCTTACGGTGTGTTTTGGTTCTTCCTGACGGTAGCAGCACAGTTGTAGAAGTGATACTCTCCAGACGTCACCTCGATTTGGTTGTTTACGAGAATCTTGACTGGGACGGACACGTAGTCTGAACACACACACACACACACACACACACACACACACACACACACAGATACAAGGATAAAGTGAGAGACATATACAACATATGTGAATTATGTGAGGCTCTGTAAAATCCAACTACCAGCACCACCAAAGCTCATTTTTAACACATTATATAAGAGGTTTTGTCACTTTTAGACAGAGGCAGGCTAGCTGTTTCCATGTGTTTCCAGTGTTTATGCTAAGCTAAGCTAAGTGTCTCCAGGTTGTAGCTTCATATTTAGCATGCAGACTCGCCCAGTGGCACTGATCCTCTCATTTTACTCTCAGGAAGAAAGAAAGAAAGTATTTCTTTTTTGTTTTTTATGCATATTAAGAAAAAACAACCCAGTATTTTCTGAAAGGATTGAATAAGTTTTAACACCTAAATTTTATATTCAAATGTATTTAAAGATATTCAGTTTCCTGCTCCAAGAGATCAGAGTTGATGGCAGTAAAAATGCTTCTTCGTTTTTAAATAAATAAATAAATAAAGCCTTGTAAATTGTTATGGTCAGGATGTCCAATCTTGCTGAAGGCATGGCAAATATATTTGTATAGCACCTTTCAACAACAAGACAATTCAAAGTGATTCACAAAAGACATAAAAATGCGCGACGGCAAGATATAAAAGAAACACAAGGCAATATAACAGGACGTATAATTAGAATTTTAAAAGAGCAAAAAGAAAATAGAGGCTATTATTAAAAGCAAAACAGATTTAACAGGAGAATAAAAAGAAATTTGATTGCATTACAGTGCAGTGAGAGATATGAATGAGTGCAACCAAATTTAATTTAATACAAACTAGTGGTGAATAGAAAAGGTTTGAGCCTTGAGAGTTGGAGCAAACGTCAAGTTTGTACCTGATATGTGGTGTTTTAAAAAACCTTTTTGTGTGTAATTTTTCAGTCTCTATAAACCAACAGTAGTATTTTAAAATCTAATCTTGTTGCTGGTTGAAAGAGCTGCCTGCTTGACGCCACTCAGGGAAAAAAAGTCCACTTTAAAATGACAAATGAATCCATGTACGAAGAGCTGTAAATCCTCCACGTGTCCACCTACCTTGCTGGTCGGGAGTGGGTGGGATTTCCACGGGGTCGGGCAGCGAACAGGTGATCAGCCCCTGGCTGCCAAAGGCCATCACGGCGTCACTGATGAAAGAGCCGAAAACACACTGCAGCCTATCGGAAGGCCTCAGTCTGGGGTGGCTGGGTATATGGATATCAACCTAGGGAAAGAGAGAGAGTGGGGTTAACAGAGATACGAGGGAGAACCAGAGGGAGGAGGAGGAGGAGGAGGAGGAGGAGGAGGAGGAATCGGGAGAAAAATGTCGAGGGAAGAGTTGAGTGAAAGATAAGTAATTATTTTTCTCCTCACAGCTCAACTGGCTGCAGTGAGATAAAGAAACGAGTTAGTGTTGGACAGAGAAATAAGAGTGTTTTTCTGAGTTTGGGGAGTGACTGGCAGGATAGGAGGAGTGTGACAGGGTAATTAAAGTAAAAACTATATGTATTTACACTCAATAGTCTTAATAGCTATTGTTACCAAGGTTAAGTGGATTGCTAGCGAGCTGTTGGTCAACTAACATTACCCAAGCGAACGTATTGGTGCTTTCCATTTGATCTGGGAAGTCGGAATTTCTGGAAATTTCAACTGGAACGCCGCAGTTGAAGTTGGATTTCCAACCAGAGAAAGTCGTAAGATAATCACCAACCCCGGCTTAATCAAGAATCTTTTTTAACCCAGAAAATTGAGTTTGTTGTCACTGTTTTGATGTAATCAGTTTGACTCCAAAGTTTTGATTTAAATTCACTTTTTCCACTATATGCTCAATTATTTAACTTATTTTCTTATTAAACATATTATTACTTATTAAATATTCTTTTATAAAAAGTATAAGAGTTATTTGTTTTAGAAGGCAGCCCTATGAATACCTTTACATAATCATATCAGTGCAAATCCCACACATAAAAGCTCTATTTCCATTCCAGCTGCTAAATTCACAATATCATCACTAGATTAGTAATCAGTGAATATTTCACCTCTAAAAGTCGGTCTGTATTTCATTACCTCCATATTCATGCTAATAGCATATTAGATTTGTATTTTATGTTAAGGAGGGACGGTGTATCTGTGTTTGTGTGTGTGAATGAGCAACAAAGAGGTGTATCAGTGAGAGAGAAGAAATAATAAGTACAACCGGTTGCCCTCGATAAATTGTGCACACACATCTTCCCATGTGTGCTGCAACCATGCAACCATGTGTGTCTACGTGTGCGTGGACTTCAGAAATAATTGATATTCAACTGTGGTGTTCAAACATCAGTTCCTCATTACTCCTCGCTGACCTCAACCAGTTTAATTTCACTGCTAAAGTTTTAATTTTAAAACTTTTTGATCTCGGGTAACGGAGAAGCCCCCTGAATGAATTCACCCGAGACTTTTTCCTCTTTTTAAGAATGTAAAGCTGCATGAGGCAACGTTTTTTTCTTTTAAGCTCAAATCCTTATCAGATTAAAATCACAAACTAGGGGAGCTGCAACAGAGACGACAGTCCCAAACTCCCTGATTAACATGCAGCAGATTCTTCTATCTGGGCCCATAAGAAGTTCTGGTGTTTGCAGAGGTCAAACTTAAAGTTGTTTGTTCTGACAAAGCTGCAGCAAACTCCTTCCCACCAGAAACAATCATCATCTCAAAGGGTTCACAGGTAATAAAGTGCAAATTTAAATATTTGGGACTGCCAGTGTGCAAAGCTGTGCCATTTCTGACTGTATTTGTGACTTCCTAACGTTATTAGAGCGTCTCCTGAAGCACAATGCGATGCATGACAATTTAAAATCCCATTAAAATTTGAGAATAAGCAGAGTTGCAGTGATTCTTAAGTCACAACCTGAATACTTGACTGCTTAGAGACTTGACTACAGACCGGACTCCCTAAAGACTTGACTTAATAACTATATATACACTATAGAAGTACATAAATCATAAATGAAGTGTGAGGTTTAGAGTTGGTAAAATTCTGGATAATAAAACATTAATGAGACAGAAGCAGGCAGGCCTCGCACAGAAACCCTGTCTTATGAAAAGGATGCTCTTATACAAATGATTTGCAGTAGCTAATACTGTACATATTGGGGCTTTGATGTTTTTTAAAAATCAGGGATAGATAAAGATGGTGGCTTTCGGTAAAAAATCAACAGTTTTTTTCCCAATCTTTAAGATTATGTCATATGTGTCATAGAGCAACATTATATAATCAAAAAAGAGTAATTAAAGGACCAGTGTGACGGATTTAGTGGTTTAAAATCAGCTCTAAAATTTACAAAGTCTTCAAAAGAAACTTCTTTTATTTATAACTTACTTCTATTTGCATATTATTTGTTATAACCTGACCTGATTGCGATTATCACGCACCCATAATTTATACGTTTTGTCGCCCCCTCATCACCAATGTTACAATCTACATACAGAACACATTTCGGTCCTCTGATCAACCCTCAGACTGTTAACATCTGAGCGCTGAACTGCAGTAAGCTTAATTACATAATGAATAAGTATGTGCACAGCTGACCGCGTGTGTCAGACTAAACCTGAGCGACGTCGAAGAGCAAGTAGTTATTCTAGGAAGGCGTGATGGGAGGGAAGGTTAGTCGACAGTCTGGTGTTGTGCATCTTGAAGGACGACGTGTCTTTTCTGGCAAATCAGCTCTTTGATCAATACCTCATTAATTCAGAGAGCTCAGCCGTCAGATTCAGATCCTCGTATTCTAGTGTTCAGAGGGAAAATGCCGCCACAGCGTTTTCATTTTGAATTTCATAGTGTAAAGACATTAGTTTGCTCAACATACGGCTGAGATACTAGGGGTTTACCCTCTCCAAAATCTTCTTTAAAATCAAAAACACAAGCGCAAAAAAGTGTAAGAAATACATTAAATAGTGTGTTTGTCTGCTGTGATGTAAGCTGAAAATGTTAGCATGCAACTCCATTTGATGTTACTTTATATATTTATTCCACTACATTTCAGAGGGAAATATTGTACTTTTTACTTCAATAGTTACTTTACAGATTCTGATTATTAATATAAAATATTATAAACAAATAAAATATATATTATTATTATTAGGTATATAATTGTATACTAAGCCACCCAGCAGTATATAAAGTAATCAGAATTAGCACCACCTTTACTTCAACAATGTAATACAATAATTCCTCAGTGGTTATAATCCAGTATTATATATTATTCTGAAATGGGCCAATCTGCATAATAAGTACTTTTACTTTTGGTACTTTAAGTATATTTTAAGGCTAATGCTTTTGTACTTTAACTTACGTACCTGTATTACAGAATTTGTTGTGGTATTGCTGTTTTTGTCATTGTCTAAGTACGGGTTGTGTTTAAAATGAGGTTATAGTTAATCATCAAACAGTGTTACGTTAGAATTAAATTGTTTTATTTCCATGTGTTCATCAACTCTTTAGGTTGTTTGCCTGGGGCGTGTTAGCTTTAGTCTCACTCTTTTAACATAATATTATGTAAGTAGCCGTCAAGTGAATATTATTATATATAAGGCCTCTATACAGCTGGAATCATTATAAAGTCAGCTTGAGACATCATTTTCAAGCACTTTTCAAAAATTACACAATAAAATGGTGTTAAATCTGTAAAACTAAAATATGTACCATGTGGGAATGGAAAGCTTCACAGGCTTAGCAACAGCTAATAAAAGGAGAACAAAATTCTAACATTATTTGGCTTTCATCAGGGAGAGAATCACTGTAGACCTTCGTAATATTGAAATCTTTGTCACAGAGTCAATAATGACTAACAGTGTTGTTCTGAACCTAAATGATATTATCCCTGTTGGTGCTGTTACTCATATGTGATTCACCAAAAAACAAGGTGTCATCAGCAGTTTCTGGGTGTGACAACGTTTGCAAGGAAGCATTCATTTCACTTTCAGAGCTGAATCAGCATGAAAACTTACAGAGTTGTTTTTCAAAGGAACTGTCACCACAAACAATTCTATGCAATATACTACCTGGCTCACATCCAAAAACTGTGAATTATAATGTCACTTGTGCATTAAAACACTTTGTAATTCCCTTGAGGGGGGCCCCCAGAGGTCTTCGCACCAGAGGTTAAGAACCTGTTTTGAAATCCCGCTGACAACACAGACACAGAGCCCTCCAACTCTGTTAAGCGTTTCAGGAGGTTTGACTGGTTTAAATTAAGCAGAGCTCAGCAAGAACTGAACTTAGCTCGAGGGGGGGACTCCACCACAGAGGGAAAAGACTCGGAGAAATATGCATGTTGATTCACATCCTCGAGTACCGCTCTCTCCTTTCCTACCTGCTGCGTCTTCTTGCAGCTGAGGTTGGGAGGGTTGAAGGACTGGATCTGAACACACTGCTGATCGGGGGACCACAGCCAGGTGTTTTGTTCCATCGACCTGCTGCACTCCTGCTTCCTGGTGCACCTGTGAGTCAAGCAGATGGACATCATGTAAAACCTGATAAAAAAAAGTTCGTTGAGGTGAGTGGTAGCCAAACAGTCTCACATCAGTGGTATTGTAAGTGCAAATCACCACATTAAAGTCACATTTTTCATCAGTTTTTTTTGACTAATTCAGTGTTTTCTTGTCCCTGACGGTTGGACATTGTTCTACTAACAAACTAATTCCTTAACAATTTACTTTTCTACACAGAAGTGAACCAAGTGCTGAGATATAGACCTACTATTTATAATTTTTAAGTTTTGTTGTACGCCTTAAAATTAAGAAGGCCTCACAACGCCCTGTGAAGCTTTGGTGACCCCTAGTGGGGGTCCTGAGCCCTGGGTTGGGAACAAGTGGCCTAAAGCATACCAAACTAAGACTGAAAACTGAAGAGAATTAAAAAAAAAAACACTTCAACTGAGTCTAAAACAGTGTCTTGCAGGATAATCAAACCCATTTCCCCAGGTACAAGTCCAGTCATTAACCCAGTCAGCCACCACTACTTTATTGCTACTCTTGGACTTTGGCGCCTGACTAATCCTAAAGCTTGAATGCTACGTAGGGTGTGTCTTGGCAAGTAAAGCGGTGAGATTTCTAATAAATTGATTAGGGACTACTTGTGGGGCTAGCTGGAGAACTATATAGCTGGCAATCTAACTGCTGACACACCAGCAAGACCTACTGGGCTGTTTACTTCCTGCTAGCATTTTGTTACTGAGATTGTAAATAAGTTAATTAAATAAAGTTACTAAAGAGTAGAAAAAAAGGTCTCCAACCTAGATTGCTTGATAGTTGTCACTTAGCTTGGCGCCTAACAGGATAAGTTTCAAACAGTTTATTCAAAAGACACATTTATACCACTGGCTCCGGTTGTGTTAGTGCCTGCAAACTACAGAGGAGTAAATTAAACTACAACTAATGAGCTACGATAGCTTCCTCCATTGTGGATTCTCCAGGTCTCTGTTCCCTCCAAGGTCAAGCTCAAGTCTCTCTTTTCTTCCATTGCACTACTTCTATATTTAATGGATTTTCTTATTATTATTCCTAATATTAGCAACAAAACCCAAATTTGTTTTATTATAAGTTACAGGAAATAGTCTATGTTCAGTAGACTCCTCGTAAAAGATCTGAATATTATCCAACATAATTCAAATAAGGCTGTCATCTGCTTTGGTATGCAGAACACTTGTAAAGTATTCCAAAGGAATCAGATCAAATATAACTTTATACCAACCATTAACAGAAGGGCCCATATCACTCTGTCACCACTGTAATAATACATTTTTTTCTAGCAGCAAAAGTAAGAATGTTATATAACCTTTTTCCTGGCTATATTAGTTATATCCCCACTTGGGGAGGCCCCAAAATCGAAGACAGGATAGTATTTCAGACCAGCACTTTTGTAGTTTGTTCCATTGCACTTTTATCAATATATAAACTTTTCCACCTCAACCAAGTGTAATGTGCATAAAAAAAAAAACAAGAGGATGGAAGCTCACTTAATGTTTGTTGAGACTTTTGTACACTCAAGAGTGACTCACCTTCCCTCCAGGACACACCAGCCACAATACGGATCCTTCATCGAGACGCAGGAGTGGCAGTCCGTCTTCAGGTGGCAGGCCTGGACTGGAACCTTGGTGATCTGCATGCACATGACAGGGTTTTATTGTGAAGGAGTTGTTATTGTGAACAACATGCAGACGCTTGAGGGCAAAAAGGCAACGCTGATGATCTCCAGCTCACAGTACAGCTATTCCCATAGACCCATTCAGACTGGATTCATTTCTCTAGGAAAGGTAGGGGGGGTTGACATTACCTGCTCTGATCTGTGAGCACATAACAGAGTCATTCCTCACCAAAACCCCAGTTATAATTGCACCAGCGCCATTACCTATTGATTTTCTGCAAACTCTCTTTTAAACCCCATTTTTTTAAAAAAGCCTTTACTTGTTTACATTTTAGCAAACTGGCACCATTAAAAGTTTGCTGAATGGACGTACAGGCAACTATCACTGCATCACTTTGATACTGAACTTTAAAACTTGATGATTCTCAGAAAAAGTTCTGAAGCATCTCTTTGACTTACCGCGATTGATAGCAGAGATACTAAACTGAATTATATCAATGTGTGTTTCATGGTGTGTTCAGATTTGAGTGAGTTATGACTTTGAACGGGGGAGTTCGCCTTTTATGGCTCACATAGCCTCCCCCCTTCAACTCTGCGCTGCCCTCCTGCGGAGACTTAATTGACTCTCTCATCCGGTTAAGTTAAATTACAGATGAGTTAAATTACGGAGGAGCACAGTGAATATTTCATTTCCCACCTCCCTCTGTAATGTTAATCCTGACTGAATGGGGCCTAAATAGTGCGGCTACATAAAAAAACATCCTGTATGATGGTTCCTGTTCCTGTTTGTGTTTCATAAAGGAGAATGTGTGGAGGAAGAATATAACAAAGGGAACAGTCTGGGATCCATTTAGGACATGTGTTTTGATTTTGTGTTTGTATTGCTTTACCGTCACACAGCTGTCAATAGTTTTCAGTGATTAATCACATGTTCAGAGTCACACCCAAGACGTGTGATGGATTTAAGTGTTATATGTAGATGGATTGCCGTATTATTTTTCCACTGGTGTGATCCTGTGGAACATAAATAAACCCTTTATGTATATCAACTAAAAGATTTTTCTTTGCTCATGTAATATTTTCTTGTAAAAAAGGGAGGTCTTTGGATGGTACTTTTTCTTCCGACCAGCTGTGGAAATCATTTTCCTCTCTGACAAGAAGAGGTCGGTCTAATAAATTTAAATGAGCAGATGGAACAAGCTCGAGTATCGTCACTTGACTTGATCAAAGTGAATTGCCCTCTTGAAGTGCATTCTAATTAATTCATTTCTGAATCAATAGCATCAATTTCACTTCGGTGTGGCGGCAGAGAGGGATGGCGACCGAAAAGATGAAAGGACAAAAGGGAGAGAAAAGACAGATGAAGAGAAAACGCAAGCGAGGAAAACAAAAGGGGGCCGGAGAGAAAGCGAACGAGCGAATAAATCAATGGCTGACTTCTGTGTGGTAATGTAGACGGATGTATTGGTGTTAGTCAAACGAATGAATAAATGATCAAATAAGACAGACGGCATAAATGAAAGACTCATTAAGTTCCCCCGACCTGATGGATGAAATGGAAGAGAAGTAAGCACATGACTGCGTCCCTGACCTTCTTTATGTAGCGACACAGAGGTGTTAGACGGATGGAAGGAGAAAGAAAAAGAACAATCAATCCGGCCGAGCCTGAGAGAGTTTGACCTTTTTCTCTGTGGTGATGTACAGGTGTCGGTGGCTGGAATCGAACAGCAGGTTCTTGTTGACCTTGTCTCCCGTGACTTCGCCCGGCGCTCGCCCGTACACCTCAGGGTGTGCCGACAGATGCACCTTCAGCACCTACAGGAACACAAAAACTGCATTAGCACGCATTTTAATTCACCCTGCAACCCTGGTTTTCCCTGCCTCCAACGTAATAAACGCCACTTTTTCTGTACAAAATACACGACGACATTACAGCACAGGACACAGAACAGACAAGAGAGAGATCTGTTGGTGGTAAGTTCATCTTTCACAGGACAGAGAGCGCATTCACAGCTGTTTCAGACAGTTTGTACTTCAATTTAGGGTTATTTTCTAAAACGTGTTAATGCTTAAAATGGTAATTTAGCAAAAATGCAAAATACTGTTGTTATTTCAGCAGCTAGTGTGATGCTCTTTATATCAAAGGGCACAGAATTATTTTTCTGGAAAACAGTGTTGCTTGGTATTAAATAAATTGTTATTTCCTGAGAAATGTCCTTGAAAGAACAGTTAAAATATTGCAAGTAAATATTCATAAATGTACTATTAGAAACTTTATTCCTCCTGTTTTTCTAACTGAATGTTCCAATTTCCAACCATATATTTGAAAATTTTCTCTATAATTAGTATTAGTACTAAGTTACACAGTCCTTACAAAGTACACAGTTCCTTTCCACAGTTAAGCACACCTTTAATGTAGTCATGTTTGGGTTATAGAGTCTTTTTATTTTTGGAAACGTTTTGGTGCAGTCAGGGATTCAGAGGACTTCACTACAGTCTTTACAGTAAACAGAAATTTAACAGCATCATTACAAACTATTTCAATTTAGTTTGT
Source organism: Dicentrarchus labrax (assembly GCF_905237075.1). Classification (NCBI taxonomy): domain Eukaryota; kingdom Metazoa; phylum Chordata; class Actinopteri; family Moronidae; genus Dicentrarchus; species Dicentrarchus labrax. The sequence continues at coordinate 19,430,582 of NW_026136724.1, forward strand.
TTACACATCTAGACAGCACCTCCTGTCTGGAGGTGACAGCAAAGTCAGCTGGGGAGTCTTTACCTCTCCAGTGGCGGTGCCCAGGAACGCCACAGCGTGCCTCATTTCCACAGCCACAGCAACAGCGGTCAGGTGACCCTTACGGACCAATGAGGGCTCCGCTGTTAAGGCGAACTCGGCCTTGCTGGCCAGTGGGGAGGGCAGAAACTCGGCCCCACACTTGTATTTGGCTATGTTATTCTGATGGAGCAGAACAGAAATGAAAATCAATAGTAAAACATATTTATATTTATTTATTTTATATTAAAGCAGAATTATTGGCTCATTGTCAATATTTCTCTCTCTGTTGTTTCAGTTTCTCTTTATCTCTCACACACAGGCAGATTTTCTCACCTGATTATTGCTGCTGCACAGCTCTTCAGACTTGGACGAGTAAGGCGAGTAGACAGCAGTGCTCTGGTTAATGACGCCGTTCTTGCTGTAACAGGCTTCTATTATCTCCATCAGCCTTTTATTAATAGAGCGCACAGGGTACATACCTACAAACAGGAGCACAAACACCGTCTGTGCCTCTTTCCTACAGTTTCTTCTGTTCTATTTAACACATGAGTCATGTTTTCTGGTAAACAATAAAATGTCAAACATAAAAACAAACAAAAAGTATTTAGAGAACACATTGCAGTCTGTAAAACCTTCATTATTTATAATATTATTTTCATAAAAGAAAACGTTATGCTGTTGTTGTCGTGAAACTTTGCATACAAATTAATAAAGTTATTTACAGCATTTATGACCACTGGCTTATCCATTTAAGACCATACTACTGTAGCACCACCTATATTGTAGTGTTGACAAATTTGGCGACCAATAAAAATGGTCGATAATGGAAAACATGAAATTTGTGAGAGTGAAAATGGTGATACTTTTTCCCCCCAAAATTTCCATTTATATTGTCCTCTAAATTGCAGAAAATCTGTATTTTGATCACCCTGGTGAGGTGGAAATGGTTGTATTGACAGCTTTCTCTGGCTTCGTGGAATAATTTTTGCACGATCTCACCACAAGCTTCCATTAAGAAGCTCTTCTGGAGTCATTTCGCATCATATCGAATGTAGATGTTTAAAGTTAAATCTTTCTGAGCACTTTAAATGTCCAGTGTGTAACATTTAGGAGGATCTATTGTCAGAAATTGAATGTAATATTCATAGGTATGTTTTCATTAGTGTAGAATCACCTGAATGTTGGAATTATGTTACCTTAGAGACAACTTCCATGGAGTCCACCATGTTTCTACTGGACAAACCAAACACTGGCTGATTTTAACGTGTTTTAGTGGCCATCATAGTTTCTCCTACACACTTTACAGCCTGTTCTTATTCCCAGGTCTTCAAATACAGACACAAGCGGCGTTCAGTTAGTTGGAACCTGAAACTTCACCGCTGGATGCCACTAAATCCTGCAAAAGACTTCTCAACCATGTTGGCTTGAAAAGCAACCGTTTAAGGTTAATAATGCTCATGATCCAAAGCTCCAGAAACGTTACTAAGTAAACCTTGTGGTGAGTTTGTTTTCTCAGCTGCTGTTTCAAGGTCAAGAATGAACTTTGAGCCTCCCGACTTCTAAACAGATTTGTGTTGAACAAAAGGGTAAATGTTCTGCCAACTAACAACCGTCAGGCAACACAAAATATCAGGAAAATCTGCCCGCATCAAGATGACACCTACACATTGCCGAAGTAGATGGGTCTTCATCAGAAGTGAAAGTGACAAACAGCACCTTGTCCGAGGCTGAAACTTGTCCATACTTGCCCGATTTGGTCATAGTCTGAGCCAAAACGTTGCCTGGTGTAGCTACATAAGCAGCCTGGGAGACGAGGAAGAGATAAAAAAAAATGCTGAATGTTAGATGCTCACACAAAAAAATACGAATTTAGCTGATACAACAGTACAGTGAGAGTGGAGACCCCATAAACTGAAGCTATTTCAAGTTCAAGAGCATGGTAAATCTAATTTATAAAGTTTTTCAGGGGGTCAGGATGCAGGCATTCTCAAAAAAGGTTCCAATTTAACACAAACTCATCCAAATGTAAAATGTCCAAATGTGTTTTTCCGAGTCACTGCTACCCTTTTAATAAAATGCTGACAGCCTATCCAGCGGCTGAGGAGTGTGTTATCATTACCTGAGCCTTGTTGTACTTGTTTTCAGCGCTACAGTTGAGCTGCAGCTCGGTGTAGGAGAAATAACCCTGATCGTCCTCGCACATCCTGGAGATGAAGGTGAAGTTCTTGGTGTCCTGAACGCCGAGCGTCCGCGAGAACACAAAGTACACAAAGCCGTCGTCTTTGAAGGCAAAGCGGAAGTCGTGGAGGTACCGCAGGACGAAGGGGTTGGCCTGGACCGCCGAGGCCTCGATGATGCTGTCGAAAACCACCCAGTCGCCGTAGTCCTGGAGGATGCGGGTGGAGATCAGCTTGGTGCTGTCATGGCTGCCGTACCCCTTACCGACCTGAGAAGGAAGAGACGATAAACTCATGTAACAAGGCAGTGGAAATAATTCAGACTAGTAGTTAAGAGTATATTTAACTACTTTTGTTCAAGTGAATATCTAGTTCTAGTATCTAAAGTGCTCTCCAAACCAAAAGTCCTTGTTTTATTATCTTTATGTGTTAAATCCAAGAGACTTAAAGCTCCATTATGTAATGTTTGTACCTAAAAATAAGGTGCAATATAGTGAATGAGGCCTTTGTGCCCCGTACGCCTTCTTGCATGTAACTTTGGCACCTGGTCGGGACAGGTGTGTAATGCTTCACGGCACTAAGTCACACACCGCAAACTATGTCACTGATTTTGGTGAAACTGGATCATATTTTATGGTTTTCTTCTGTTCCGCCTCAAGTTTTTGTGATTTATGGAGTGCTGAGAAATGTGGCTGCTGTTAGCTTGTTAGCTTAGCTGTACTGTCCTCGACTGGGTCTTCAGAGCACCGGGGGAGTGTTGGTGTTCACACTCGTAGCACAGGAGCTTTGGAGGGATGCTGACGGGGAGCGGAGGCTGCATCGTGCCAGAACTGGAGCCGGGCCAGCGGGCAATGTAACTGGGCTCGGCTGCTTCTATGGACATAGCTAATGGCTGATCTTGGACTGGCTTTTTGTCGTTAGCGAGAGCTTTTTGAAATAAGAGGCTGCAGACAGACGGCGAGCTGGCCTTCTTGCTGTTGGACTAGTCATTAATATCAACTGGCTTGCTACGTCTTGTGTTGTTGCACTTGCTTGATGTTCGACTGTGTCAGCAAAGATATACATCTTACATAGTGTTCCTTTAAGTCCCAAAATGAGGCCAGAAAAAACTGCAAACTTGAATCCCTGAAGACTTGATTTGACTTGAGAGCCGAAATATTAAGGCTCAAGTAAAACTCCAGAACAATAGTCCCCAGTCCTTGCCCTGCCACACAGCTTACACATTTAATCATTCAGCCTTTGCACTGAAAGGTCTTGGTTTTCAGTGAAACTCACAACTATTTCTAGGGAGTTTGTGTTCAAATGCCAGAAAGACTTCCATCTTACTGTTTGCTTATTATTCCTTGTCCAAGTTGAGGAGCTGCACTTATATATTATCTACGTTAACAATGGATCAAGCCACTAGACTGTGAAGAATGTGGAGCATTGAGCTGAATTGCCACAAATTTTTCAAAGGAGTTTGTGGCGACAAAAACAGCTAGAAGAAAAATGAATATTGGACTTGTGTGGACAGAATGTGAATGCTAATTTTACTTTTGCACACATTTTCTCCTTTTAAACTTCAGGTCCTTTTGCTAAAAAACTGCTGAGGGTCCCTCAAGGACCCCCTGCTGGTTTCCCAGTCCCCACAGCCCTCTATCCTACCTCTGCCTCTGCCAAACAGAGAACTACAGGAAGGTAAACCCTCTCCACACTCTGGGTAGAAATGCTCTGATTTGATTAGAGGCACCATAAAAAGCTTCTACATGTATGCTTTGAAGGAAAGGGAGAGCAGCAGACAGATCTCATGAAGATCAATTCACTGATCCTGTGTGAAGAAGTATGACAAATATGTCAATTTAATTGCTCCGTTCTCTACAAATTGCAATTTTATCGCATTTGCTCGCACAATATCTCAGATGGAGGTGATCATTTATATTTATTTTCTTATTTACCTCAGTGCTGCTGGAAGTAATAAGTGTGTGTGTGTGTGAGTTTTTTTCCTCACCAGGAACACGGTGAAGTTATCAGTGTCCTTGGTGAAGTATGACATCACTCCCACCACAGAGACGCGTTCCTCGGCGCTCGCCACGTACGACTTCTCTCCTTTGGTGTCGCTGAAGTACAGCAGCTGCTCCACGTTGCTCAGGTTCCTCAGAGAGCAGATGCCCCTGAAGACGCTGCCGCAAACCACCAGGACGTCCTTAGCCTCGTGGACCAGCAGCAGCTTGTTGTGGTTGTCGGTGTCCACGGCCTCCTCGCAGGCGTCGGTGACGGGCGGCGTGCACTGTCGGTTGTCCCTCTTGGGGCCCGTCTCGGTGCGGGACTCGAGCCCAAGGTCAGGGCTCAGCTGGTAGAGGGAGTTGACGGCGCCGACGTACAGGCGGCCCGTGCGGGGGTGGACCACCACGTTGTTGATGAGGGTGTCAGAGGGGAACTCTACGTTTTTACCCTGGGAGGGGGTGAGGTAAGTGGTTGCCAGGGTGACCAGGGCAAACTGCCACGCCCACCACCGCTCCATTATGTCTGGAAAAACAGAGAAAGGAAAGAAAAGTTGACATTTTAGTTGTTGTTTTTTTTACACTTTTACATTTCAAACGATGAAGAGAACGAGATAATTGTTATTTTTGATTACTCTTAATTATTGTTTTCATTTCTCACAGCCAAAAGTTGTCTTTGCTGTATTGTTTTTTTGCTCCTATGCCAACATAAGTTTCTTATATTGATACCCATGCTGTCACAGGGTGGATTATGCATTTGTTTTTATATTGTATTGTCAAACCTTTTGCTCACACTGCGAAGCAATTTCTCTCTGGGACACTAAAGTTCATCAATAATTAAAGACAAAACAGATTAACTGATCAAAACTGGTGATCCAAAATATGATTGACCGACTTATTGTTTAAAGTTCTGATATAGTAAACATTATGTAGTTGTGTCAATGTTCAAACAATAAGTTGGATTGATCGATTAGTGCATCTGTAGAAAATCAGTGACAGACATGCTGAACTTTGTTGCTTTATTCTGTTTTACTTGATTACAAATTGAATATATTTGAGTTTTTGACTGTTGGTTGGACAAAAAAACAAACATTTGGAGACATCATACTGTAAGTTATGGCCCCAAACTGTTTTGTGAACACAGTTTCTGACAAACAGTCCTGACAACAAACCCACTGAACTTGACTTCAGAGACAAAGGCAGTTAGTGCTCGTCCTCTAAACAAAGCAGAATCTCAACGACGCTCTGACATTGTGGCTCGGCACCGACAGCAGCAGAAACTCAAGGAGAAAAGAATGAACGCTGAGAGCAAAGAGAAACGAGAAGCAATAATGAGGAGCTTCTCATTAAACCCAGAACATCCTTTACTGGAGGAAAACGACAGCGGAGGAGGAGGAGGAGGTGGAGGTAACAGCCTAAAATGTGAGAGTTGCTGAGCCAGATTAGATTAGCAAAGACAAAAGAAGTGTGTGTGTGTGTGTGTGTGTGTGTGTGTGTGTGTGTGCAAAGAGAGAGACAGAGTGTAGCAATTAGTTGTCTGACATACTGAGTTTCTCCTTCCATTAGTCTGGATGGGTGTGTTTAATTATAGCTGCGGCCCGTGGCTGTAAAACAAGGCTGTGCGGTAGCGTCACGCTCGCTGTAATAACGTCTTTCTGCACAAACATCGCCCCGCTCTAATCTCACGCTGTTTACTAGTTATGCAACTATCAGCTTATTCTTGAATGTAAGCTGATCATCTCTCTCCCCCGCCCATAAATTTGTGCATCATAAAAGAAAATGTTTTCATTACAGCGTCATCGTCTCTGCCTTCTGTCCAATAAATCAAAAACTGCTTATAGTTGCCAATCGTGTTCATTTATTTAAGCGTTTCGTGATCAGGCGTTTTACTGGCCAATCACTGGCTTTTACAGCCGCTATCAGATAGTTCTGATTGGTGGTCAATTGACTGGCCCCCACCCCCTTCCCCCCCTTCGCTTTTACTCCCTCCAAATTGAATTCACTTCAGTTCGCTTCGTTGCAAAGGGATTTATTAGTGTGAAAAGACTTATCTCTCTAACCACCTGCTCGCCTAAATTACCTATCCACTGATATCGAGAGTCAGGTGGTCTTAATGGCTGCAATGCAGTGAGTTTTTAGAAAGTGTTACCAACACACATGCAAACGTTTGAATACACAGTCAGACAGGGAAACCTCTGTGTTTCCCAAAAGGATGGGAATATCGTTTGAGCATGGATATTCTTTCTTCACGTTTCAATCAATCAGTTTATACTTTCAGTTGGGTTGTAATGCAGAGACATCTGAAAGAAAGACCAAAAACATCGTACAATCGATCTGTATAAGCCGCCATATATATATGTATTTATGCAAATCATGGGGTAACCATGGTAACGCGTAGGCCAGGGATTTCCCCTGATCAATCAGACAGTCAGTCAAAAGCAGCTAAAATTGCAGTCTGTTCTGTTCTGTGGTCACTGATTAGATCCAACTCTTTTCTACTTTGGCCATATCAATAGATACATTTCCTTCCTTCATGAACAGTTAAAGATATTGGGCAGTGTGCTGATTGGATGTTATGATAGCCGCACGAACAGTTCCCATTTTTGAACCATTCATTTTAATTCTAAAATGTTTAAATGTTTAAAATGCTTATTTCATTACACTTCAGCAATCTCAGTATATTTGAATTCCAAAGTTTGTAGTATTTTGACAGTAGTATATATTTTTAAAAGTAAAAATTTGGATTACCTTTTGATTTGTAATGTTATTCTGAAGTATAGTTATATTACAGTATTACCTGTAACTGAAGATTATATCTATATATAATATAATATAATACATATTAGTAATAATAGCAATAATAATAAGATAAAATATCAATATTAGTATAACTAACTGATAAATAATATATTATAGTACAGTACAATATAATAAAATACAGAAGAAATAGACCAAATTACAAAGTACAGTAAAAATATTGTTTAGTAGTAATACAGTATTGTTCAATATACAGTAAATTGCATTATAGTACAGTTACAGCAGCTTATTGTTAATTTAAATTACAGCAACTTGCCACCAACTTCCTGTAAATATAGAAGGAAACTGACATTTATTGAAAACTGCCTTATGAGTTGATTTAGATCTATAAGAAACGTATAACGTTACCATGAAGGGCAGAAGTTCTACGAGAAGCAAAGAGTTTAATATACATGTATAAACATCAGTTCCAATGCTTAATTCTGCACTAAGCATTTAAAATGTGCTCGTTAAATGTGTCTGTACCACCTCAGTGTTTCGTTTGCCACTAAACTGGTCACATCCTTCTCTTTGCTTTGAGCTGCACGTTGACCCATGTGTCTGTGTCCCTGTGATGTGGCCTCGTCTCATTAAATTTCATCTCTCTCTTCCTCCTACACCACAGTCAAAAAGAAAAGGGCATAAAGACAGCAGGTATATTCACCTTGTCTGTCTCTTTCTCTCTCAGAGGGCCTGTTATGGATGTGTGCATCTGCCACATCAAAGGAAAATCATCTTTGGTTTCCACACGGGATCCATCTCTGCTCTCTGTCAGCCATCTTGCCCCTTTCTTTTCTCTCTGACTTATTTTCTCCCCTTTCATCCTCCTGCTTTGGTTCTTTAAGCCTGACTGGTGTCAGACCAGGAATAAACTGTGTGTCAAAGGTGTAAAATATGTATGTGTGTGTGTGTGTGTGTACGTTATTCTTCTATCCTTATGAGCAACAGCTTGACTTTAAGATCTTCAGCTATGTAAGGTGAGGACTTTTTGGCAGATCCCTGTTTAGGGTTAGTGTAGGATGAGAACGGCTGTGTATTGTTAAAGTGAGGTATAATGTTAGAACGTATTACTACTACTACTACTACTACATTATTATCAGTATTGAGAAGATCAGCAGCCTCTGTGCCAATAGGATGATATTTTTCAGCATACGGAGGGTTTTTTTCCCCCAATGATGCTGCTTTACCAACTAGAAATGATTCACACTGCTTACTCATCCAGTTGCCATCTTTGTTTGGTTCGAGGATTTGGGACAGCTTTTGCAAAATGAGTTGTACCGGCAGGACTAACGGGGCGACTGGGGATATGCCTCCAAAACATGTTCAATAATCTGCTGATTGAACGTGTTAAAACGTTAAAATCTCATGTAAGCCTGGTGATTATAGGATTGGCATAAAGTATGGTATTGATAGGCAGTTTCAACAGAATCTTATTGTACTTAATCCTACATTAACAGATTTTTTGGGCTACTTAGGGGCAGCGGAAAGAAGCTGCAAACACAACACCGACACCTCTAAAGATAAAATGGCAAATGTGCTAGCCTATTTGAAATTCTAGAAGAGATGGAGCAAGATGATCGTTAATGTGTCCACCTGATGAGTGTAAGTCCAACATTCACTCTCTTTTAGTCCTGTTTTTGGTCTCTTTAGCTGCTAAATGCTCCACTATGTTCACTATCTAGTTGCTTACTGTGTCAGTTTGTTGTTTGGTGCCTCAACCATACAGTAGTGTTGAGCTGAAAGACACTAAAACGCTGCACTGAGCGAAGGAAAACTGCAAAGTCCGATATAATTTCCCTCCTTTCACATACATGTAGTAATTTGAAACCTTTTTCATATAAAAATATCGATTATAGGTAGTCTCTCAAGCAAAAAAACAACCATTATCTCATTTCAGCTTCTTAAATGTGAAGCTTTACTGCTTTTCATCAACGGTTTTGTTTTGAAGGGGGAAGTTACTTCAGAAAAAAAAACATATATGGCTGGACTCGAGACCAAAGGCCAAGTCTGAGTGCAAATACCAACGAGTCCAAGACAAGCAGGGTTCCCACGCAGGAATTATCTTGGAAGTAATCTATGTTATCCTGGAAAATGATGTATATGATATTTAAGCCTCAGACTGCCTACGTATTTTGTTTGAAACTCGACTGATCGTAGGATAACTTGCCCGCAAGGACACTTCAAAGCAGGTTTACCAGACTTGGAACGAACTTGTAGAGACATGTTCGGTGTTGAGTCTATTTTGTCCGAAGCTGGTATCAGTATTCTCACAAAAGCCCAGCAAAAGAATCTTGTTGTTCTGGTTGATAAACACACAGAAATGGTAACTATAAGTGCAACAAACACTTTCTACTTCTTCTTCTAACAGGTGAATAGGTGAGAGGATGAAATTGGCTTACCATCCATCGGTCATGAACCCTTAATCACTAAAAAAGGAGGTTAAATGTGTCAATACTAGGCCTATGAGTAAATTATATGATGTTTGCGAGCAAGTGCTGTCCTCTATTGTGAAGAAAACTCCTGGAAAATGTCCCGGAAGGGTCCTGGAAAATGATTTCTTAAAAAGAGTGGGAACCCTGACAGTTTGAAACAACTCAAGTACTACAGTGCTGGTTAATTGTTTTAAGCAGTACACCTGTATAGAAATCCAAGCACTCATTTATTCATATTTTTTTTCCATTTCTAACTCATCTGTATGTATTTAGGGTTCAGCATGTCTCGGTTTTTAGGAATGAAAAGCATTCACTAGAAAGTCTGCTTACATATAGTATTACAACTGTCTCAGAGTCTGTGTGTGTGAGATTACACTGGCACCCACCAGCAAGACATATTTGGTAGAAACCTTTACCAACAAAGGGGATAAAATGCAAATGCTGTGATGGAAATGTGAGACCAGCCTAAACACACACACACACACACACACACACACACACACACACACACACACACACACACACACACACACACACACACACACACACACACACACACACACACACACACACACACACACACACACGAGAGAGAACAGCACTGTGACTCATTAAAATCCTCAGTGCATACTTTGTCAAAGTCTTGAGCACTGACCCCTCTGCTAAAAAGTTTGGAGTGAAACTAAATCCAGGAATGTCTGCCGAAGCTCCAGCCAGGGGAATAAAGCCTGACTGATTTTCTCTCTGACTCCAACCTCTCTAAGCTTTTCTCTTTCTAACCTCTCTTTGTAATTCACATTCTCTCTCTCTTCTTCTGCCTGCATGTCGCTCACCCTTTTCTTTTTCTTTCTCTGTCTGTCTTTACATCTTAACCCGCGGGAGCAAGTTCAAACAGAACCGGTTTTTCTGACACACGAGATCCCCGGGGACAAACCAGATCTGAAACTCCATCTACGGTTCTGTCTGTCTGCTCGTCTCTGGCAGACTGTCTCTCTGTCTGTGTGTTAACCTGCCTGTACAGATGTGGGTCTGGATCTGACACTACTGTTTTACCCAAAGAAACATTTATTAAGGTTTCCAGATATTTCAAGTCCAAAGACAAAATATGAAATGTGTTATCTTTTCCAGTCTGGAGGAAAACTCTAAAATCGTGTGATACTGCCAAAACTGCATGAACAGTGGGAAACTTATAAGGGAAAGATAATCAAGGATGATTGTTTTCACTTGCTAAAAACTTTCACTTAAAAGGTACTAAAACAGTCTGACAAAATAATCTTTACTAAAAGGTACATTTAATAGCGTTTTCAGGAGCTTTCAGACACAGCCCTAACCACAGCACAAGAAAAACCTGGAAATTTAAAGAAGCAGTTTGGTTTAATAGATTTTTCACTTGGATTCTGTGTCTCTAGGCACTCAAAAACCACTGTGTCTCCTACTGCAAGACACTAATCAACAAAGTATAGGATAAATGAGGTCCTCTTGTGGCGAGGAGAGCTCAGAGAACGCTTCTAGTGATAGAAAGAAAGGAGAAGAATTGGGAGAAAATGCTGCTGATTGTGCAGCGAAATACCTAGAATTAAAAACTAAGGTCTGAGTGTTTGAGTTGATGATTACATTTTTAACATCCAGTCCAAAAGTTTTGATCAGGTACCACTGAAACATTGCCAGGATGTTTTTCATACAACAGTTCAGCATGCTCTCACAAAGGATTCGGAGATATCCTGTGTTACATAGCGCAGTTTAAAGTCCAAAAAAACGCATTTCCCATAATGCAACAAGATATGACTCTACCTGCCTTGTCAAAGTCCACGTCTTTCAAACTATGCCTCCAGTTTGTAATCCAAGCGTTTACTCATAAGCTTGTAGTTTTATTGTCTGAAGTTGTGTTCAGACAGAATGCGAAAGGTGAAGTTTAGAGGCCGAAAATCAATGGAAAAGTTCATGTGGGTGTGGGTCAGATCAGAACTGGAGAGCAAAGAACGACACTCAAGGCTTTTTCTTGATGGAAAAGATGTTCTCGCTTTTCTCCCGATGGGCTTTGGTAACAGTTTGTTATATGGTTTGTTGATCTGATTGGTTGAAGTTTGTCTGCGATAGACGGCGATCGACAGACGGTTCATCCAATGACAACTTCCCAACTGTGGTGAATCTAGCGTGAGCTCGACATTTAGACATTGCAGACGGTTTGATCTACAACCCTGTCTCCTAAAAAAGGAATTAAGTTTGTATATTACTAAACTGCTTTCATAATTACGTTGGGGTGACGACGTAATACCTGCAGGATTATGTTCAGAGACAAAGTTTTTTGGAAACACTACATTCATGTCTGCCACAGGGTTCGAGTCCACACTCCTGCAACAAAAGCACTTTGGTTAAGGTTGGGAAAAATTGTGATTTTGGTTAAATGTTAATCAAAAATTGTTTGTCTGCAGCCGCTGCTGACTTTTAAATACCGCTATAGTCACTACGAGTGGATAGTATTGCAAGATTGCCTATTTTGGAGACTTCCCAGGTACGTTAATTTACAATATTTCCTTATTATGTTGATAGAAAACGTGATTTGGTTTGTATTACATTTCCCTCAAAACCTATTTGCTATTGCAATTTGGTTGTATATAAACGCACTTCCTCGGAGAAAGGGCTGTTGATCCAACGACACCTCGCCTTTTCTCTCCAGTTCCTCTTCATTTTCTCGCTCCAAACTTTGACACCAGCAGCAGAAAGGTTTCTTATGACAAAAATTTTCTCTGAGTTAGAAAAGCTCTCCTGTGGTCTCATTTACATTCATGCCCACCACCAGGCGTCATTAGCCATTCATGACATCGGCCAGAGGAACATTGAAGCTGATTGGCTGGGCCTGGAGGGGATATGAGTGCTATGATTGGCGGAGCCCGGGGGAAATTGACTTCTTATTGGTGGTAATGAAGAAGCCTGAAGGAGAGCATGGCTGAGACAACGTAAGCATAAAACTAAAAGACCGAAGAGGATAGGACACACACACAGACGCCATACCTCATTTATTACCAACACACACAATCTCTTCTACAGTCCCCGAGTCCACAAAGGCATTACACACTCTCTAATGTAGAGCCAAACAAAGAGGAACCAGACTTTAAAAATGTTTTAAGATGTTTTCAAGTCCAGGAGGAGATTCTTGATTTGGGTAACTATAATATATCTACAAAAGATCCATGCAATTCACTGTCAATAAGGAATTTTGTCTATAAAATATCAGAAAATAGTGAAAATGCAAATTAAATAGATTTTTTTCCTCCTGTATTTAATATTATGTACTGCTGTCTCAGAGCCAAATTTCCCTTTGGGGACATTAAATTTTAAAATTCAACTCTAATACACGTTCGAGTCCAATTAGTCCTACGAAAGTGACCAACACTGCAAAAAAGAAATTTTAGGGCTGCAACTAATGATTATTTTCATTATTGATCAATCAGACAATGTATAAATGTATGAAATGATAGAGAAAAAGTAAAAAATTACCATTACAATCTCCCAAAACCAGAGTTAAGATTTAAAAGTGTTGTTTTATCCGACGAAGAGTCTAAACCACCCAAAATATTGAGTTTTTTTTAAAATCATATATGTTAAACAAAAGCATCAATAGGCACATTTTACAAGAAAGAAGCAGTCAGATGTTTATTAATTTCTTTAAATACTCCAACATTACATTTTTATCACTTAGATAGTTTCTATCACTTAAAAAAATGCTTGTAATTTAATTTAATATGAAATTAAGAATCAAAATTGAGCCACTAAAGGAAATAAAAGGTCAATTAAAGGACATTTCATCAAAATCTGAGCAGTGACGGACTGACTGACTGATGACAAGGACGCCAGGAAGTAATTAAACGACATTAAGAGTTGAATAAACGTGAGAGGATGCAAAGTACTCTACTAACCCTGTTCTGTATTAATCTCACAATATTACACAATGACAGAATAAGACTCTCTAATAACTCGACCTTTGAGAAGAGGATTAGTCGTATGACAGAAGGTCTGAGAGGTCGGCCGTTATTAAGCAGACTAAGTGCTTTACACACACACACACACACACACACACACACACACACACACACACACACACACACACACACACACACACACACACACACACACACACACACACACACACACACACACACACACACACAGAGAGAGGATCGTACCACTTGGTAACATCTCAGCAGGGCAGTGACACAGCGAGCAGAAACAGTGTCGGGGAAAAAAAGTGAGGACAAAGACAGACTGTCAGAGGACTGAGAGACACACAGAGAGGCTGACAGTGAGGCCACTCAGGCCAACAACACAATGAGTAGTAAATACAGGAAACTCCACTTATAAACGACCACGTCTCATTAACCAGTTAACTACAGAACTGACAACTGGTGTTACTGGAAAGACGTTTACAAAAGCTCCCGTGTTACCATTTACAAGCTTAAATTAACAGCATAGCGAGTGTGTCCCTCATTAGTTGACTTTGTAAAAAGCATTTGAGCCATCAGGAATCACCCTCCATTCAAAGCAGGGCTACTGCAGTTTTAGCCAAGCTAGCAGTGGCTGCAGAGATGGTAGAGCTAGTGGGTCAGTCCAGCACTGTGGTACAATGATGGAACCAGGGGGGCGGACTGGGTTTGGGTCAGTGTGCGGTCCAGTGTAGTAGCTTAATCCGGTTCGATTGCATGAAATCGAACCAGATTAAGCTCCTACACCTACACTGAAGGGACATTTATCGTTACAAGACATTCCGGCTAATTAAAAAGAGACAAAAGGGGAATTTTTCCTTCCATAAATAAAAGGGTCTAAGGACATGAATATTGACCTGATTGTAAAGCAGTCTCTCCAGGATTTAGTAGGTTTTTTGAGATTGTTGCAGCCTAAAATGCCTGATTTCATGTCAACGTTTTATAAGGAATTGCGATGCATGTTGCAATTCTTTTAGCCGGTATTTTGCAATGAAATTTAAGAGTAAAGTGAATAATCCAAAAATATATATTAATAATTTATTAAAAACCTGAAGGCAACTTGTTCCAGTGAGAATAAAATCGCTAATCAGCTGACCTGTATACCTGTCGTATAGCTCAGTGAAAACTTTTCTCTAATCGATTGGGTTTAAAATACTAACTGGACAGTGGAGCACAGCGCTATTTTTAGGACATAATGAAGAATAAATGAGTCTGAAAGGCAACACAATCAGACGTCCTAGGAAAATGATTAGCCTCGGATGCTCTGCATGCAAAAGTTTTTGCATAGTTAGTTATATATTTGACAGGCTGTATGATAAATGCATGATAAACAAATTAAGTGCTGTATAATGTTATGATGATTTTGCGCTTTGTAACGGTCAGTAATGAGGAAGTTTCATACATGGCACAGCAGCAGCTTTGGATGGATGAGTCACTGCTGTTTTTACATGTCGCTGTGTCTGATTTGCTGTTTCACCCCCCCAAAAGCTAATTTAACTTCATAATTTGGACTTTGTGATGGCGTCAATGACACTAAGACATCCGAGATTTCCCAGATGGCTGACTAAGATTTTTATTGTAAAATGAATTTAAAAACCTATTTATCCAAAGTTGCTTTTAGTTTGTCTTCTGGGTGTAGTTCTTTTGTATAAAGACAGCTTGTTAATTGCTGGCTGATGAACAAAGTCTTGTCTTTTGAGCTTTGAAAATGTGATATAACACAAAAACATCGATTTGGCAAAAACATAAACGCAAGGAGAAGTTCACTGTGATGGATTACCAATCTAAAGTCTCAAGTCAGTGCAAATTTATTTTCACAGCACACCGAAATGAACTGAAATCCACTGACTGCCTGGAAGGAAGGGAATCAATCTTCTTAAATAAATATTACTTTACATCAATGCATGGAAAGTTTTCTGTTAAGGTAAAGACAGAAGTAAAGAAAGCGACGAGAGACAAAGAGAGAAAAAAGCATGATCCCATTTCATGGCGGTAAACTCACGCACAGATTAATTCTGTGTTATGCAAATGTAATTTAGCGTGCTGTGTCCTCTGCGTTGGAGTGAGCGATTAACAACCACTTTCTATCCTGGTACACCTCCCATTAACCTGACAATGACACACGCTGATGAGTCCGCGTCTGTCCTTGTGTATGTATCCTTGCATAAGAACAGACCCATCTCCTGCTTTAATTATCTCTCACACCTAAGCAGCGTTCCCAGCAACTTTAAAAACAAACACACTGCTTTTGCCCTGTCGGATTTTCTGCCAAAGCAATTAAAGCATGTTCACGTCGTTCAGTGCCAAAGAGTTGTTCCAGCACACCTCATTCTGTTTGACGCATTCAGCTCACATGGGAGTAACTGTCAGAGCCTACTGACAGCTCACAGCAACTCATTTTCAAGTCCTTAAGATGTCATGATTGATGTTTTCTGTAGACTTTGCTGGCTCGAGATCCTGATGATGCTCTTTTAAAAAAGGCAAACCGAACATGAAAAGATCAACCACGGATCAAAAACTTGGCAGGTGTTCTGTCATTTAATGTAAAGAGGTGTGGATCAAAAAAACTTTCCTGTTGGTTTAAGTGGGATTGACACGACTCCCCGCTGTCTGGATACAGGTATTGTAATGTGATATAAATGTTTCTCCTTGTGAACAACTCCCAGAAAAAGACCAAAAGCAACAATGCGGTAGCTGGTGTCTGTCCGACTTCCCTCCTGAAGATCTAACACATTAACACTGTGCAAACAGGAAGAAACAGTGCATTTGTAGGGGACTATTTTCAGCGGCGGATGAATCCACATTTGGTGCTCCTGTGAGTATTTTGAGGATCTTATAATCTCTGATGTCAATCGCAAATAAATGTTCATAAATCCAGTTAGAAATCATAGAAAAAAGATGCTTCTATAGGCCAGAACGGACAAACTAAACACTCTAGATAATCAAATACAGACGTGAGTGGTGTTCAGTTAGTTGCAATCTGCAACATCACCACTAGATGCCGCTAAATCCCACACACAGGACCTTTAATGCTGCACATCCAGCTATTTCAGTGCACGTTCATAATTTAAAACCGGGTTTGAAATATATGACTTTCTGATGGCTGATAGAGATATTTTTGTATTAAAGCTGCCGGTGGCTGATAGTGTGCTCATTACCCGAAGTTACCACATTATGAGTTAAATCAAACAACATGCTGATAATTGCCATGCGATGAAAAGATTGTATTAATAGCCTAACTTCCTGAATGGAAATTAAAATCACTTGATATAATCTTCTTAAGAAAACCAGGAGGTATTTGGAAGAATTGGATTATAAATCACCTTTTAATCAGACTAATCAGCCGCAGTCTGAAGGGCAGCTTATATATGTGGAGAAATTAAAAAACAGATATAAAGTTAAGTGAAAAAGTGTCACGTGTCGGTCGGAATAACTTTGTCACTGTCTTTTTATAGCTCCACGATTCACGTTGCATATGCATCTGTTTTTGATTAGTTGAGAGGAAGGACGAAGAGAAGGTGGGCGACAGCGTGTGACCAGGCAGTATCTGCTGCTGTGTTTGTGTTTGAATCCAGCAGATTTACAGCCTCTCTTCACACACTGGAAATCAAACCTCTGTCTCGTCTATAGAAGAGCGAGAGGGAGGAATCGAGTGAGAGCTGAATGTAAAAGCACTTTATTAAAAACTGCTTGTTTCTCTAAACTCGTATCAAAAAATAATTAGCACCGCCTGCGCTCATGGAGCTCTGCCAAAACCTCAGACGGCGTTCGAATGTGTGCATCTCTGCTCATGCATGTGAGTCCTGTCCAAATGTTTGAACCTTTTTTATTCTATCTTCGACTTGCATTCTGAAAAGTTTTTTTTAAAAAAGGAGTTTTCCTAACTTTTCAGTCCTTTGAACTTCCGCTCCTGCTAACCTTTACATATACACACAAACAGAAAGACAGAGCAAGACCGAGGAGAGGCAGCTCTACCAGCTCTCAATTAACAAGGCAGGCTCTGTTTCAGCCGTGGTTCGGTGTGTGTGTGTGTGTGTGTGTGTGTGTGTGTGTGTGTGCGAGGGAGAGGGAGAGAAAAAGACAGAAAGAGAGACGGAGAGATTGTTCTTTGCAGCCAGAAGACAGAGATATAGCCTTCATTCCTGCTCAGATTAAAGGATTTAGAGCAAGAAGCCTTATTACAAACCCAAAGAAAGAGAAAGAGAGAGAGAGCTTTCCCTCCTTCTCCCTCTGTTCTGGGCTGATTAAAGCACAGATAACTCTCCCTTTCCAGGCTGCAAGCTGCTGGAAGCCAACACACACACACACACACACACACACACACACACACACACACACACACACACACACACACACACACACACACACACACACACACACACACACAAAAATCTGGACACAACAATGGTTTCTCTGAGTTTCGAAGGATTTTGACCTGTTGGACAAGCGACCTTCTTATGCACAATGCTCGACCTCGCTCTCTTATCAGTATTTAAAGGACCCCTGCAGTGTGTGTGCGTGTGTGTGCGTGTGTGTGCGGTAAATGTCAGGCTATCAGCAGATGTGAGTAACTTAAGACTTCTTAATGCTACCTGGAATTAAACTCCAGACCCATTTAAAAAGGCCCAGTCAGTAACCGTTAGAACCATCTATTGGTAGGAATTAAATATAATATTCACAGGTATGTTTTCATTAGTGTATAATCACCTGAATATAAGAATTGTTGTGTTTTTGTCTTCCATGTTGAACTGTGATCTTTGTACAGTAGCCCAGAAGGGACAAACCACACACTGGATAAGGGCATTCACGTGTTTCACAGCCCCAGTCGTCTATTCTTCCCGTCTGGAAGCGGTCTGCGATCTGCAACTACACCTCTAGATGCCACTTTAATGTGCCCAATGTGAAAGTGTGAGACAACGCGGCTCACTGATGTGTTTTCAATAGATTTTGGAGCTCTGGGTTAGTAGGATCGATTCCTTGGATGCAGGGTTGGGAGGGTTACTTTAAAAATGTAATCCGATTTACAATTACTAATGACCTGTTACAGAGTGTCACAACTAGCTACTGTAACTTGTTACTTTTGGATTACCTCAATCAACTAATATACAGAAAAAGACGAGAGAGAAGAAATATTAATAAGATGACGTTTACGTATTCTATAGGTCAACAGAACAATGTAACCTGAGAAAAAAAACAAGATTTTTAGCATCAATAACACGTCCTTTGCTCAGTGTGTTTTTAAAGAAACATTTTTCATTAAGCACATTCAGGCAGTAGCCTATAGGCAGTACTTGCACTGTACCGGGATGTTGTTTCATTTTCTGGTTTAAAGAAAAAAATGTGCACCCAGTGAAAGCATTTTTTTCCACTGCAGGCCGTGATAATGAATTGGTAACTGTAAGGTTAACTACAGTTTTACTGGAGATCAGAGACTTGTGAAGTGTCGTAATGTGTACGCACTGCACATGTGAATGGGAGTATATCATTAATCCTGCAAATCCTCCTTTTTACTAAACGTTCTCTTCCTGTAACTGTAATCTGTCAGGTATCACAGTTACCTTTTCTTTTTAAACCTGATTAGGTAACTGTGTTACTCCCTGAGCCTGGTCTTTTTATGGGAAACTTTAATATTCTAATAAAATACAGTGATGATGTTTTACTGCATATTGTATAGCAGACACTGGAGTTAGTTTTCTGCTTTTTAATCTTCTTTTTATTGTTGTTGCTGCAATGTTGTGGTGACAAAACCTACAGATTTTACACTCATACTCGAATAATGAGATGTAACAACAAAGGCATCTTGAATCTAGTAAAACATGCTGTTGTTATCTGTATTGCTATTTTTCCAGTAAGGTTACAACTTGAATTTCCGTCGAGGGAAGCATCGCTTTGGTTCAACTTCTCCTGAATTGTAGCCTGTAAAAAAACACTGTGAGCCTTTTCAAAGCAGCTTTCCCAGCACACTGCAGCCTTTATGCTCCATTCCCAACAGCTGATCACATCAAATTTCTTCTGGGTGACTGTTCATATCTATTTTAGGCTGTAATCCATATCCAACACCTACACGGACTGACAGAGGCGTCACGTCGAGTTACAAGAAAAGACGTCACATTTACATTTGTTTATGTCTCATTCTCGTTACAGTTTGTACTCAGGGAGTTTTTGGCTGAACTGACGCGTCTCTCCGGATTCAAATCACCTCTTCTTTTTC
The DNA here is from genome assembly GCF_905237075.1 of Dicentrarchus labrax. Lineage (NCBI taxonomy): Eukaryota > Metazoa > Chordata > Actinopteri > Moronidae > Dicentrarchus > Dicentrarchus labrax. The sequence continues at coordinate 19,450,217 of NW_026136724.1, forward strand.
TAGCTCCGTTTTTAAAGTGAGGAAGGCTGAAGATGACAGCGGAGGGGAGGACTGTGCTGCAAGAATTTTCAGGGAAATTATTGTCTGCCACGAAAACTTGTTTCACTTAAAGTCAACAAACAGACGTGAATTCAATCAGACCACATCTGCTGGCTAATTGGGAGGCTTCAAACTTCTCACAGCCACCTAACAAACACAGATTATGGGTGGAGAATGACTTCAACTTCGCCCATTAAATGCACTTTTTAATTATGAAGTAAAAAAATGGAGAGGAAGTGGTGCAGACAGACTGAACAACAACAACAACAAACAGCAGATGAATTATGGAGCAGGGAATGTAGTTCAGTGTGAAGCAGATGCTCCTGATGGTCAGTCCACTCAGTGCACAGCTGGTTGAGTGTTACTGACTGCAGAAGCACTTGGCAGAGAGGTTGTGGAGCTCCACGGCAGCTCAGGCCTGAATGTACCAGCCAGAATAGTGCTGTTCTACTTTTCTACTGCTTGGCTATCCATCCATACAAACTGCCTTATCGACACACACAACACACAGCCTGCTGGGATGCACCGCATTACTACTGGGTGACCACTTTACCCAACAAAACCCGGTCAAGTCTGCCTGACATAACAGCTGGTTTCATACAGAAGTTTTAAGTCTAGACTTAAAAAAACAACCAGCCAGACTGCTGTTAAAATTTGGTATTAGCGTGGTGATGATTTTGGTGACCTCCTGGCCTTTGTTTTAGTGCCACTATCAGGCTAAAATGTTCAGTTTTAATGAGCAATATGGACCAAATTAATATTACTATATGTCAAAATTATGTAAAGGTAATACAAGGAGTTTTTAACTGGTCTAAATTTGATACTACTGCCTCTATATGACCTACATAAGCAAGACCATCAATTAGATTGGCTATTTCGATATAGTTATTCTTATTGCCTGTCATTGAAATCAATTAAATGAGGTAGTAGAAACACTACCACTTTTGTTCACTAGAATCAACATGAAATGAATGAATGAATTCTGTGCAGGGGCTTTAATATCAATATGCTAAAATGTATATGAAAATATTGAGTGACAAAATCTCAAGTATTTTTTGTTCTGTTGCAAAAATGCTGCAAAAAACTGATTCTTCCTTCACTTTAAACCTGCAAGTTTTTGGCCACTTGAGGCATCGGAAACAGGCTGTAAACACAACATATCGACACTCTTTAAGTCACTTTAGTCCAATATTCATTCTCTTTTCACTCTGGTTTTGGTGTCTACCAACTCCTGAGGGAAATATCAGGCTCTTTAGCTGCTAAATGCTCCACTTTGTTCACCAGCCAGTCTCTTACAAAGTGTGTGCATTGAGTTTTATCAGAGCTATGCCACTGCTGCATCTGGAAACAGCACTGATGAGAGAGTGACCCAAAACAATAAAGTCGTGTGCTGTTAAACAAAAAAAACAAAACAAGCTGAAACATTCATATTATTTTGTCAATATAAACAATATTGATTAGTGAAGCTAATTCTTAAAAGCTTTCTTAGAAGTCTGTAAAACGCTCTCATTATAGATGAGTTTACAATAACACAAATAAAAACCAGGTCATTTATCATAAGCTGTCTCATTCACACAAGTCAATATATGATTAATTTAACTGGAGACATTGTTGTCCGTGTTGCTGAGCTCAAGCTGAGATGAAGAGAAACACTGTAGAGATGCTTCGCCGACAATATACGAGAGACTCGTGAAAAACCTCCAGTGTTTCATCTTACAAACTGTACATAATAAACCGCGGAGTCTACCTCAAGGCTATCACGCACCTTGTTTAGTGCGTGCGAGAACCGAGTGTGTACACAGAAAGTGAGGAAGAGACGGTGCGAGGACACCAACAAAGAGGTGAAGAACAGCTTGCATACCAATGTGTATTTATGAGCTAGTGAGAGATAAAAGGAGAAGAAATGAAGAGTCAGAGAAAGAGGCAGATCATGCTGTCGCTAAGTCGCTGCATTAAAGTACTGACGGGTGCATTCTGGGATACACCACAAACTAAGCCCTAATCAAAACTAGCCTGGAAAGACAGCCTTTATTCTTTTTACACAGAGCTACAGGCAGACTGAAGTGAGATCCAGCACTCATTACAATAATTTGAGTCCTCCTCCCCAGACAACTTTGCCCATTTAAAGCTTCATTAAGTAAATGCTTTTGATATTAACATGGAATCAAATGATGCTGTAATGTGAAAGGTTTGATATTATTACCAGTGTCACTGAGAATCAACACCTCGGCGTTACAGCTCTTACTGCTGTTCACTAGTCTCCCTTACAGTTAATATAAAGTCATAAGTATTATTATTTAATATTGCTTTTATCATATATTAGCGGTTGGTATTTTATTCTTTTAATTTTGTGTCATTTTAATTGTTACATTTATTTGCCCCAGGGCAGTTCATTAACAATATGTTTTATCTGTTTCATTGTCACTTCTATATGATTTAAATTGTTTTATTTAAAATATTCTTAATCCAGGCCATGTGAGGAACTTTGTAGCTTTGTTTTGAAAAGTGACGTATAAATAAACTTTATTATTATTGTTATTATAAGTAATACGTTCAATCCCCTGCACGGGCAGGATGAATTTGGGTGGGGAAAGTGAAAGGCGGCGCTGGCTCCTTCCTCGTGAGGTGTCCTTGAGTAAATCCCTTAAACCCAAATGAGCTGCCTGGAAAAGTCTGGAAAAGTTCATACTTGAACTTTCTGGCACAATCACATTGGAAATTTTTGTAGATTCCTTGGAAGACAGCAGGAATAAACCCAGGTATAACACACACACACACACACGCACAAGGCAGGCCTTTGCACTGAGGGAAACCAGCAAAGCTTTGATATCTACACAATAGGACGAGTGTGTTTGTTAAAACTATTGGGGTCAATGGAGAGTTGGCTGAGCAACAGGAACTGAAAGTAGAAAGGGAAACACACACACACACACACACACACACACACACACACAGAGGGAAAAGGTGTGACCCTGGTTTAGAGCCGAGGAAACTGAGAGGATTAGTGGGTATTAAAAGTTACACACTAACACTCTCTCGCACACACACCTGTATAGTAAGTAGAAGCATGCACAAACACATCAACACACACACACACACACACACACACACACACACACACACACACACACACACACACACACACACACACACACACACACACACACACACACACACACACACACACACACACAGAATAGAAGAGTGTGTCTGACCCAATTCATTGTACAAGGGTGTTAGCGGGGAAATCCGCATTATTAATATGCAGTGTGAATTCTGAGGCTATTACCAGCTAAATGGTACTCTGCCATGCTTTCTCTCTTTCTCTGTGAATATATATGTGTGTGTGTGTGTGTGTGTGTGTGTGTGTGTGTGTGTGTGAAAACAATTTTGTCGGCCTTGTAACAAAGTGTTCTCCATGTTTGTAGCGAAAGCAACAGAGAGAAAGAGTGTGTGCGTTTAAAATTTGACAAAACTTCCATTAGCCTCTTAGCCAAAAAACAAGCACACAAAATGGTAAAGCAGCCTTGAGGTGGTTATGTAGTGTGTATGTGTTGTTTGTGTGTGTATTGCTTTGTTTGTGTGTGTGTGTGTGCATCAGTATTGTTTCCGTGTGTAAAGCAGCAATACTGGTTGTTGTAGTATCAGCCAGTGACAGCCAGCTGCTGAAGAGCGATAGAGAGACCTTTAGTTTACACCTCTCTCTCTCCCTCTCTCTCTCCACCCTGAGGGTGTGTGAGTGTGTGTGTGTTAATAGGGAATGTGTGTTATATATAAACAGCTAGGAGGGAAACAATTACACTGACTCAGAACAACAGCCAGAGCATTCATTCACTTCAGGCAAACACACACACACACACACACACACACACACACACACACACACACACACACACACACACACACACACACACACACACACACAAAACCAGTCACTCCAGTCTGTCACTCAGTCAGGGGAAACGGTGTCACTTCCGAACTTTGTGTTGTGTTTTCTAGGAAGAAAATCATAAATTCTTAACCTATAACTCGACTGAGAGACGCGACGTTCGTCCCCCGACCAATCACAGCGTCCTGTGTTTCACAACCTGCGTGATGTCATCAGGAAGGAGGTGCTAGAGACTGGCTTTAGGAGTCTGTTAGGCGTCGGTTGCCGTCCACTATGATTCACAACGCGGGGTAAAACCAGCTATTGTCGCCTGACGCCTTACGTCTGTCAGCAGACAGATCTCCTCAGCAGATAAATGCGAGATCAAACTCTGCACATCATTCTGCAAGCAAAGGAACAATATGCAAAACACTATTTTAAACTGTAATAACATGGCTACTGTTATCAAATTTCACCTAAACTCATAACTAGGATCCTGGTCTTCATGTAAACACACTTAACGCCAACATCTTTTTGCCAAAATAAACAGTTCTCCAGGAGAAATCTAGCTGCCCGGCCCCTGCCAGGTTTCTTGCTTGCATGGCATTTAAAATCTTACCAGAGAAAGCCAACTGTAAGCGCTGACTATGTATGTGAAAGTATTAAGGCTGATATCTAAAAAGTAAGAATGGGAACTCAGGAGTAAAACTAAACCTCTGGGAGTCAGTTACAACCTACGAGAGCTGCACACAGCTTTCTATCTAGTCACAGCACACATGCTTTGAGCCATGAGTTTAGCATAAGATGTGGCCACAGGCTGGACGCAGACCACAACACAGCAGGTCAGTGCGGCTATCCCCGCTGCAGGCTCGGGCTGGCCATCGGGAGAATGCACAATGAAATGGGTAAATCAAAGCGAAAACAACACGGGGAAGCTATAGTCCCTCGAAACCGTCAGCCCCTTCGCCTGTCACACACGTGCACAAACACACAGTTCAGTCTGTGCAGGGAGAGCACCTAACCCAGCAGTGTGGACAAAATATGGACAGCAGCAATGCTAGCAAGGGGCACAACATATCACAACTGCCCTTCCTCAGTTGATTCTATGTTTTAAAAAACAAATAAATGGCATCAACACTTCATGATGTAGGAAACAGTAGATGTGTATCGACCTCTTTTCTGTCAGGTGCAGGTCACTCCAATTACTACCAGATCTTCATCATGATAAAAACAATCCTTTCACAACTCTGAAGAAATTAAGTGCAAAACAAACGTATAGATATATATGAATATGTATTCCTGTAGCCTTTATTATGGAAGTGGAATTGACTAACTCTTTAAAAAAGTGGTTGCCTGATGTTTTGGTGAAGCAGTGTTTGTGTGTGGTACTGAAAGTAAAAGATGTGTGGAGATTGGTCTGGGCTGACGTGAGGTACCTGGCCTGAATTGTTATCCCAGTCTAGCCCTGCCCTGCTGTGAAGCCAAAGTGGAGTCAAGCTAAGCCGGTCCCACTAACAAACAGGTTAGATGACCTCCGAGGTCTGTTTCAGTTCAATATCAGTTTAGCTGTAGGGGACACAAGGAGTGCAGGGAATTTAGAGCAGTATCATCATGTCTCCTCACAGTGAAGCGCTGCAGTTATTAGACTGCCCCGGTAATTATAAAAGAGCTGCTGTAAAGTCTGATAATATGAGAGAAGACACCAATTATAGAGAGGTTTGTCGCAGGCACTGCAGGTAGCACTTTTCTATATTATAGTGTGAGTGTGCGTGTGTGTGTGTGTGTGTGTGTGTGTGTGTGTGTGTGTGTGTGTGTGTGTGTGTGTGTGTGTGTGTGTGTGTGTGTGTCATACAGCCTGTGCTAGCTGTGGTATCTGACAGGGCAGATTGTGATTTTTAGCTGAGCAGCACTAATCTCTTGTTACAATATGAAGCGCTGATTACACCACTGCACACTGTGGGAACGAGAGAGAGAGAGAGAGAGAGAGAGAGAGAGAGAGAGAGAGAGAGAGAGTGAGTGTGTGTGTGAGAGTGAGAGAGAGAGAGAGAGAGAGAGAGAGAGAGAGAGAGAGAGAGAGAGAGAGAGAGAGAGAGAGAGAGAGAGTTCAGATAAGACGAGAAGGTGAGGAAGGGAGACACAGAATTAAGTTTAGAAGAACAGACAGTATGTGTGTTACAGAGGTGAGATGAGGTTATCCTGGGTTATCTAACACACACACACACACACACACACACACACACACACACACACACAAGCTACCAGCACAGTATGTACAGTAGGGATGTTATGACTAGGACTTGCCTCTGCACTGTCCTGTTATCCTTGGCCGGGGCCATTATACCCACTGTGTGTGTGTTTGTGTTTAGATAACAACACTAGAGCAGGACGTTGGAGGAAGCACAGACGCCTACTCAGGAACTGTGGAAATGAATAGGTGACACACACACACACACACACACACACAAAATATTTGTTGACTCATACTGCTGTTAAGAAATGAACCTTTTGTGCCAAAACTGATCTGTGGCCAGTGCACCCGTTTTCTGCAATTCAGGTGAAGAAGTGATGTTGGTAGTGGTGATTGTATCATACATTTCCTGGACAAGAAACACCATTTTAGTTCAGTTTAAAATGGGAAAAATATTCTTAATAAAGCGTACATTGATTGTTTTAGGTGGCAAAAATACATTTAACTACAACTTTTAATAACTCAGGGGGTACCACAAGGTTGTGTTTTTGGACCATTGTTATTAAGAATTAGGGCTGGAACTAATGATACATTTTTTTTATTATTGAATGATCTACCAATTAAGTCCAAGTTGACTGGTTAAAACAGCTTCTTTTGTTCAGCAAATTCAGACATTACAGATATACCATTTGCCATAGAAGACAAAAAAAAAAAAAACTGTAAATATTCACATGTGAGAAGCTGGAACCAGAACATTTTTGCTCATATATTACTTAAATTATGTATTGATTAGAAAAATTGTGAATAACTTATTTTTTTCTTGATTACTTAATTTACTAATCAATCAATATACTATTGTTTCAGCTCTATATATACACTATTGTAATATACTATTGTTTCAGCTCTATTTACAATATACATAAAGAATATTATTTCTCAGGCTTATGAATTTGTATGCTGATGACTCACTCTTGTATGCATTTGGCAGTTGTCCAACTCAAATCATATTGAGGTAGTGATTGTGTTTTTTGGCGGTGGTCGCAGTCCGATCTTTCCAGCACATGTCTCTCTTTGTCACATCTGTTTTCTTATTTAAAATGTCATTGTCCATATTACTATTTTTATTGCTTTATCCCAACAGATACCCACACAGGGATCCGTCTTTGACTTTGACCACCCACGATTTCCTTTCCTGGGTGGCCTTTTACTTTCATTTCCTGCAGCAGACTGTGTCTGTATGTTAAGAAGGCTTATCATGTCTCTGCCTTTTATTCCAATTTCATGTTTTACTTTGTTGCACATTGTACTATGTCTTTATGAGCTATCATGATTGTTAATTATGTAGATCAAGGCAGGGTCTTTCTCTGTAGACATGCTTATGGTTATGAGCCATTTCAAAACAAAAAACAAAACATGAATTTGACTGCCAGAGCTCTTTTTAAAAAGGAACATATCAGTTCTAGCTGAGTGCCTACAGTACATCTCTTACATGAGGTTACTCAGAAGTGCCATCTATTTGGATTTTTGAGTTTGAGTTTTTTTACAGTTAGTTTTTATGAAAAGGATTGTTTTAGGAGTCTTTTTTAAAATGTCCCCAGGTTTTTAACAGTGATATCTGTATATGAATGGATGGAGGAGAGTGTAAGTGTTCCAGGAATATAAGAACCATTTTGATGGGACACTGAGTAATGTCTGGCACCTACTTTGAATCGTGGCACAATTTGCTACTAAACCCATTAAAAATATGTTGAATTTATTAGCAGTTCCTGTTTGCATGGTACCCATGAATATATACAGACCATCACTGGAGGACTTCGATACTGAATAAAACTTAACAGGATGATTCTTAGGCAAGTTCTGAAGAATCTTTTTTCTATAATTTCTGCTAGAAATTTATTCAGGATGAATGTTTTCAGATTTGACTGAATGTTTGACATCTATACTTTTGTCTTGAGTCTTGATCCTAATAGCAGAATGATTTTTTTTGATACCTTACTTCAACAAACGTAGACATGGTTTCCTCCCAAACAAATCTTTGCCTGTGCTCTAAGGCTCTAAATGTGGCAATTTCAGTCAGTTGATCTGTTACTTTGGTCTAGACTTAAATATCTCCACAACTATTGGAAGGATTGCCATCAAATTTTCTCTTCAGACATTAATGTTCCCCACTTTTCACTTGTATTTGCTGTTACAGCTTCTTATATGCAAATATCTTCTGCTTTTCCTCTGGTTTGATATATTCTTTAATGTTTGGAGTTTGGACTGTTGGCTTTACAAAACAAGACAGATGAACATCCCTTTGACTGTGAAATATTTTAATTTACAGACAAATTCAACAATTTTAACAGCTGATTATCATCTTGATAAATCATTACGGAGCTACTTGTTGAGCTACCTTTGGCCCTTTGATGACTTACTTCAAGTTCTTTCTCTGCTTTCCCTACTCTCTAGACATTCTGCTGTTTGTGAGATTAAATCTGCAATTTTTCTCTCCGAGCACTTCATTGCAGTAAAGAAAATTGGTCCTTCAATTGACTTGGTCTTTTCTGTGTGTAAATATAGACACACACACAAACTCCCAGGGAGATGCCGGTTAGATAGTTTGCAGAATTTCAGAAGGTTAGAGAGGGAGAGAAGGGAAAAGAGGGAGGTCAGTGAAGACCTTTCATTTGTCGGAAAGTTAAAAAGGAGAGAGGAAGATGAGCTGGGAGCTAGGGAGAACAGAGGAGGAGAGGGTCAGTGTAGGTTTGTCTTTGAAGACCTCTGCTCCAGGAGAAAACAGGAGAGGGGGGTCCCCGACATGAAAAGCCGAATTAAGGAGAGGAAGGTGACAAGTGACTGGGAGGAGAGAGAAAGCTGCACACTGACCGCTGTGTAGGAGCTGCAGACCCCTGAGAGAGGCGGACAGAAAAACATGCATCCATATAAAATATGAATTAAATATGAACCAACGTGGGATTTTTGGCACTGCAGAGTCTTAGAGGTTATACAGAGAGAGCTGCAATAAACAAAACACAGTGTGGCCGTCCTGTGGGTGGAAAACACCACACACAATGATGGAAAGATTCAGTACAGCATCAATGTAGAGGAGGACATCTGACTGAATTCATGACAGGATGGGTAAAAACCTCAGAAAGCCTTCAATATTTTAGATATGTAACCTTTAGGTAGATATTCATTTACTTACCTTTTTATGGAGTTGATTTCTACTGATCCTTCATTGAACTACACTTGTTTTCTTTTGTCTATCTCCCTCCGGTTGAGACGGATGGGGTTTTAAATATTTAGACCTTCAATAATTGAATTTTTGTTGGGCCATTTGGGGGCAGCAGAAGCAGCAGTTATTTGATTGATTCATTTGGAGTCTTGTTTGTGTCCATTTGAAGTCCAATATTCACTCTCTTTTAGCTCTGTTTTGGGTCTTCACCAACTCCTGAAGGAAATATCTGGCTCTTTAGATGATAAAAGCTCCTGTATCGCCAGTTAGTCTCTAACTGTGCCTGTCTGCCGTAGGGTGCTGAGCAGGTAGTGTACAGTGGTTTCTTTTAGAGCTTTATCACTGAAAACAGCTGGAAACAAAGTTATGAGAGCAGCAAACCTTAACATTAAAGTTGCACGCCGTAAAACCAAAAACAATGAGCTAGAAGATGAAGAGCTTGAAGCTCTTTAGAGGTGTAGTTGGTTAATATTTATCTGTGGATTTATAACTTTGAGCGACCCCTTTCATGTTATACATAGCCATTTAATCCATCGTTAATATAAAAATATTGATTTAAGAACATGCAATTGCCAGTTAATTAGGTACTCCTAGCTAAAACCAATGCAGTCTAATATAACAGTTCTGTAATAAATCCTACATTAATGACAATTGTGTTTTTGTTCAAAACATTTGAGAGAGTTATTGATTCAACTTTATGATCATTTTAGAGGCTACAGATTGTGGTGCTATTGATCTGCATTGCATTATACAGAGTTGTTATTTAGCCTAGCTTCATTGATAGAAATGGGGTGTACCAAAGCCATAAGGAAAATGAATATTGGACAACAGGTGGACAACTCCAAATGTTAATTTTGCTCTGTAACTGCTTAAAATGCAAAACGGGGAACAGTTTGCTAGCACCTGTTATTGGCCATACTCTCGCAACAAGTCCTGAGTTTATTTCATCACATTTAAATCTTGTTTTTAGTGAGTTGCCACAGTGAAAAAGAAAGGAAGCAGAGAGAAGCATCTCTTTAATAAGCAGAAGTCAAAGTTGCATTATTGAGCAGATTTCACTCGGAATATGAAGTGAGATAGACACAAAGCGCCACAGGGTCTTTTAATATAAAGTTTCTCCTTCATTTCTCCTCTACAACTTGGCAGGCGATAACAGCTGGATATTAGTTTCCTGCTGCGGATTTCATATATCATATCATTACTGCACTTTGTTATCCGACTATTATCTTCAATATGGACTATTGCATAATATCTCATACAGGAACAAACTCTAGAGTGAGCTACTTTCTCATTTCTCTCTTCATCCCTTTCTCTGTCACAGTACGGCACTATCTGAATTTCATACTTTTTGAAAGTTTTCCGATATCCTAGATTTTCAAATCTGATTGTTTTGCCAACCGCACTTTCAATTATGTTACGAATTCAAATTGTGTATTAGTCTAGTCGTGAAGGAAGAGACTGATGATCATGATCAAAAAATGACATTTAATTTGAGAGAAAACATAGCTGCCTCGCCTGTAGCAGGAAAAACTTAATGCTACTTTACTTTACTATTATGGTGAACGTGGCAAACATTACACCTGCTTAACAACTACATGTTAGCCTTGTCATTGTGAGCATGCTGATGTTAGCACTGAGCTAAAAGCTTTGTCGGCCCAAGCACAAGATTTTAATGGACAGCAGCGTCCTTAATTTTTTACTATTAATTGATTACCGTTTCAGGGAATATTCTTATTAGATAAGAAAAAGTTAACATGTATGTGATGTAAATAACTTAACAGTGACTATACTGCATGCTTGTTTATGCTTTTGGTCTATTAACTGAAGTTTACTCTTTGATTTCAGCAACAGTGACAAACAGAAAAACAAACTACTATTAAAATCATCAAAGGTCGAACTGCACTCTCAGATGAATATAGGAAAAGGACACATTTCAAAGTCAGTCTGACCCACACTTAACTTCAAACTTTTTGTTGCTAATGATGTTTTTGAAACAGAAATTTCACAGAACAAACAACCTAACGATTAAAAAGTCCTCCGAGTGCATATCCCTGCCAAGCCTGCACATTATGCTATGTTGCTTTAATGACAGAAAATGTTTTTTTAATTCAAGTAAGACCAGTAGTTTGGGAGGAAATAAACATTCAGAAAATGCCCTAATTTCCAAAACAATCCTGGATCTCCCCCAAAAATTAATCACTTTTTCTTTGGCCCATAGTCTTATATATTTCTACCAGATATCATTGAAATGTGTCCAGTTTTTGAGACAACCTGCGAATCAACAAACAGACAAACAAAGAATAACAATAAGGAGAGCATGGGAAGTGATTTGGTGCAACTGAAGGAAAATCTAAATAAAAACCAGAAAAAACGTTCTGTTTTTGTAATCCTGCCTTTCTGTCCTTCTTCTCTGCCATCTGCTGTTTTCACTCCTGTCATCCCTCCTGCCACCATTTCCATTCTCAACTTTTCTGATAACAAACAAGGAGATTTTTTATTTTTTTACACTCCAGTGGTCTGAGGCTGCAGTCCTTCCAACTTCACTGTTATCTTTTGCTTTACTTGTTTTTTCACTTTCCTTTCAGTGCCTTTATCTTTCTGATAGAGTAAACCCAGGCTTCCATACTGCAGGAAAAACCAGATGTGAGTTTGATGCTTTGTTTTTATCGTTGTGAAGAGTTGACAACAGTGTAAGTCTGTCATATTTCATGCTTATATGTAACAACAAAAATACTTGATATTAAGTAAATTAGAGCTAATTGTTACTTGTTGTTTTTCTGCTCTTTGCAGATGATGTGGTTCTGTTGACCTCATCAGAATATGACCTTCAGCACACACTGGGGCTAGTTCACAAGAGAGGGTAAAAGAGCCTTGAGTAGTGACTGAAAGAATGTGATCACGGATACAAGCAGCTGAAATAACTTTCCTCCGTAGGGTGGCCGGGCTCAGCCTTAGAGATAAGGTGAGGACATCGGACATCCAGAGGGAGCAACGTTGCAGCTCCTATGCGTCAAAAGGAGCCAGTTCAGGTGGTTTGGCATCTGATAAGGATCCTCCTGGGCGCCTTTCTTTGGAAGGTTTCTGAGTACGTCCAACTGGTTCCCCCAAAGTGAAATTGGTCTGGCCCTGCACGCACAGTCCACCTACACTTGGCCTACATACAGGAATGAATTATGGTGATATGGCCATATCTCAGCCAACTGTTACCCCCTTTTCACCAAAGCAAGCCTAGTGCTTATTTAACCGAGCCACCATAGAGCCAATAATGTCTCCAATGTTACAAAGGTTAACTGGCTAGCTAGCTGTTAGATCCTAGTTTCTCACATCATTGTTACAATCGTTGAACGTAATGTGAAATTTCTAGCTATGCTTGCATAATGTCAGCTGACCAACAGCTAGCTAGCGAGCCAGCTATCCCAATGTTATTTTTGTAACTCTGATGTGAGAAATAAACAGCTAATAAATACACAGCTGGTACAAGACAGGTTTCAGTTGGCTGAAATATTGACATGTCATGGACCATATGTGGCTACCAGATGTGGCCCACATGTGGTCCGTAATTCATTGCTGTCTTTGGGCAAGTGTATGGGCCAGACAAATGTTGCTATGTGGGCAGACCCAGAACCCGCTGGAGGGATTACATGCAGTATGTCATTTGGCTTGGGAACATCCTGCCAGGAGGAGCTTTGGAGAGGGACATTTGGACTACCTTGGTTCCTGCCACCGTGACCCGACACCGGGTAAGTTAAAGACAAAGAACGGATGGATGTTACTTGGAGTCTTATAACAGAGTGGGGTAGAGCAGTAATGCTCCATCTGTCTGCGCTGTAACACTATAAAAATGAAAGCTGTATACATTTGAGCATGAGGACGTTACAGCGTGGCAGTCGAGCCTAATCATGTAACCTACATAGCTGAGGCTGGTGAGATGCATGTGTGTAATTTTCTCCACACCTTCCCAGCCGCGATTTCACACGCAGATGCATGACTAAAAAAAGCCCTGAATGAATAAACAGCCGACAGACAAACACAGAAAGTTCAGCTGCACAAAGTTCACAGAACAAACACACTCAGGTTGTGATTCATTTTGCTGCAAAAAGCCGCCCCGCATCGTAAATTTACAAAATCTATATCATGTAGCTGCTTTGTAATTATAAAAACACTAGGGCTATAAATAACACAGTGTGTATTGACTTTGTGCGTGTTATGAACTTTTCAACTGTGTCCCAGTGTGTGAGTCTATGTGTGTGTGTTGACCAACTTATTGGGGGAGAGAGAGAGAGAGAGCGAGAGAGAGAGGAACTGGTCATTTTCTCTAGCCTCTATCTGATCCATCGTCTTGAGAGGAGGTACGGGAGTTGTTTCACACTCACACACACAGCCGAAAGTCAAAATCCAATTATGGAAGTAGCTGAAGGAAAAGGTTACTCCACTCTCTCTTATTGGTCGCAATTCCTACTTTTCTCTTTCATTTTCACCCATCTATCTCCCGCTCTTCCACGCTTTTCTTCCGCCCCACTCTTTCTCTTGTTGTCTGACACTCATTATCTTTTCGCCCCCAATTTTGTATGTCCTCCTTCTCTTCACCATTAAGATAGCGAGAGAGACATGAGGGTCTCTAGAAACTGGTTGGAAAGTAAAAGAAGAGCAAAACGGAGAAAAACTAAATGTAAGAAAGGTGAAAAACATCTAATTATTAATATGTTTTTTAAACATACAAGTGCTGACATTATACCTGAGTTTTGGTAACAATAAAACAATACTTCATTATTCATTGAACCAAAAAGGCTAATGCCTCAAATTCCTGCATGTTCCTGTACCAAAACATAAACAGATGTTAATAAAAAGGAAAAATGTCAACTTTGGTTGAGGCGGTGAACGGAGAGATGAGGGAAACACTGACTGCAGAGAAAGCTGCTGATGAAAATGTACAGTCTTAAACCCTGGTTAGTCGTATATCACAGCTTTGAGGCAGGGCTGGCCTATATTGGCAAAATCAAATAACCACAGACAACCAGAAAAATTCTACAATAAATTTCCAATCAATCAAACAGGATCATCCATCATCAGAGTTGGTCCACATATGTGATTTTTAATAAAAGTACAACGCCAGCTCTGTATATCAGTCTCAACTCCCATAGGTGTTCTTTATTTAATTTACTTTCCATCACCTCTCTCGTCTTCACCCTCCACTTACCCTTTCTCACCCTTACTCACCCTGCAACCTTATCTTTCCTCCTCATATACTCAGTTTCTTCACCGTTTTCTCTCCTTTTCGCCCTGTCGAACTTTCATACTTGTTCACTCTGGGTTTAATTTCAGCTCGTCTCTTACCTGTCCTTGCCCTTTCTTTCCATCTCGCCCTTTTCACTATCTCTCACCATCTTTTCCTGCTCGCGCTGTGAATCTCATTCCACCACCTCCCCCTCATTCCTCTCTCAGGTTACCTTCGTAGAAAACAAGGGAACGATTGGAGATGGGAATGGGGGATAAGAAGGTGATAGACAAGTCAGATGGAAAGATATAGAGAAGGAAGAGAGGAGGATGCTGGGGGAAGGGCTGTTTCTGCTGTTTTCCCACCAGTAAAAGAGGCTTTGATCCACTCCCTATGAGGTGCCACATGACATATAATTTAAATTATACTGGGCTCATATAGATTTTATCTACAACAGTCATGACATACAGTCTCTGAGGCTTTGACATTCAAATCAAAGCACGCACACGTTTGAAATGGTCTCAAAAGCACTACTGCTATATTTAATGCTTTTATAACCCACTAAAAGGTTCCATTTAATGTACGAATCTAATAACGTTTTTGGCAGAAATGAATTTGATTTGCGGACAGAAACGACTTCCTATCTGAGGGTTTTAAAGAGTGCAAAGTGGTGCAGTATTTATACACTGGAAACCTCTCTTTGCCGAATTGCTTATTTATCAGCAGGTTCAATTACACTTAAAAATACATCCAAAAAAGAGGCCCACTAATTATCTGAACTAAATCCCTGAATTTTTCTGAAAGTACTCAATATATTTTTAAGAAATACAGAAATATATCCTCTAAAAAGACTCCGTAAAGCTTTGACAGAGCATTTACTTCCAGTATATACTGGTATGACAACCTTTCCTCCTAGAACAATCGTTTATATACGACTAATTTGCTTTCCAATTACATTTTGATTGGAAACGTAATTGCTGCCTGATTACGTTCACAGTTTGAGTGAAGGAAGCTACATTTTTGTACCGCATGACAAAGAGCACGACTTTGACTTTGAGATTGGGTTCACATCCAGTTCGGCAACATAAACAGTTCAATTAAAGTGAGTGGAAGATTGTGGTTCGTTACCTGTTAATACAATAAACATGTAACATCTTGAGCTTCAAATAAGTGTTCACCTTTTGTATATTTAACAAAGAACACAGTCTTTCTATAACCTTAACCAAGTGTTAATACGTTTTTAAATGCTTTAAACAGATATTGCATTGGCAGAGTGCAAATAGGAGAACATATTCAATATGTTCTTTCCAAGTATGTTTGCTGTGAGAGATGAGGAATATAAATGTAAGTTTTAAGAGAAAGAGTTGTAATAAACTAGAATTTTCCTTCTCCGTTGCTAATGTCATCGACTAAGGCTACAGGAAGCTGCAGCTGCTTCACAATAAAAGCCCTATTGCAGTTAGCTGGGGGGATACTTTAAAAGTAAAAGCAGCAGACGCTTCACAGCAGAATTTATTACAGTTAAGTGAAGCAAGTAAAGTTGTCTGATGGAGATTTTAGTTGAGATATGCTGAATTGTGTAAAAGGAAACTTTCAACATATTTCAAAATACGTCATCAATTCTGACTTTAAATGACAATTTTATTCCATCCTGAAAATATATTGTTTTAATGTCAACATAGTTTTGTTTTGTTTCCTGATCAAGCAATGTTTTTTATATACCTCAATGTTTGTTATCTATAAATCTCTTACAGTGTAACTGCTGCCAAAATCATATTTCCACTGGTAGAAAAACAGTCCAAATAATATCCACCTATTTTCATATACAGGACAGAAATGTTGGTACAAAACTCTCTCCTGAAATGTCTTCAGTGTATACAAACAGTGCATAACCCTTAATGTAGTGATTACTTATAGTAAGCTGCTGGTAAACAATCCACAGAAATGGGTCAAGTTCAACAGTGCATCAAATTTGTCTCCATTAACAGCCAGAGAAGCATGAAGACGCTCATTTCCTGCCGTGTCGGCTGCCAACAACTTCCCTTTCACTGAGGGAATCTTTCTCAGGAGGTCATGAACTCTGGGAGGGAGACTGACTCTTCAAGCTTGTAACAACACGGCTTTTATGAGCCTGGCATGTGATAAAGGGGTTTTTAAGGTCCTAACGTGGCCTGTACAGGATAATTCCCACTTAGAGTGAACTTGCACAGTCATGCAGACTGAAAGGAATACTTCTTAAATCAGCAATTATGAGATCTAAAGACGTGTTACATCTGGATGGTCGCTACATCTGGAAACATACAAAAGACTGCACATCAAAAACCTTTGTGTTATCTGTTCTGTTATCAGTCTGTTATCCCACAAATAATGATTTTAAAAACTAAGTTGTTGATAAACTGCCATATTCTGGAAGAAATATCATTACCTAAAACATTCACAGATCATTCAGTAGAAGAATGTTTGCCACATAAAGACGTTCCAGTATCTGCGCTACCAATGTCGTGTAAGAGTTTCATTTCCATCATAGTTTCCAGGAGATTATAAAACATGACAAGGTGCATCAAGTGACTCACCTTCAGTCAGTTCATGGTCCAGTTTAATAACCACATGTGAAACAAAATTGTTTCTCCAGAAAAACATGTAATAGATACCACTAAGTAAACCAGTTATAAAGCTCCATGTTGGCTCATAATAGTTTGAACTTACATAAAGAAAACATGAGAAACTTTTAATGTGGGAACCATATTTTTATTCTTTTAGTGGCTCATGTAACTGAAGTCTGTGTCAACTATATGATTTTATGAGTTTTGGTATACATTTTTTACTTATGGAATCATCTTGACCCTGATGAGACTTTGCAACATTTTGCAAAAAGATTTTATACAAGCCTTCGTTTTATAGACACGTCTGATAATTATTTTGTGACCTTGGCTGAACCTGAAGGTTTGTGATACCTTCATAAATGAGGGTAAAACTGATCCCTCAGTCTTCTCCCCTGTCCAAGAAGATCAGTGACTCAACAAAGAGGCCAGCTATTGCTTAACCAGACATCTATGCATATTTAAGTCAGCAGGTAGCATTAGCTTAAGTTTGTCTGTAAAGATTTACGACACTGAGACTGAACATTCATAATCCGTGTACCTTTGGTGCTTCAACTCACACAGTAAAAGCTTTGTTCATTAGTACGGTTGTTTCTAGTTTCACTGCAGTTTCTCATGTTAACATTCAGTATGTGAAAGTGCTATAAAAGGAGGCTCAGCCTTGGCGCTAAGGACACGATGATGTGTTGCCAGTCTGATGTATCACGCAAGTGCAACAACACAAGACATCGCAAGCTGGCAATTATTACACCTCGCCGTCTGTCTCGCAGCCTTTTATTGGCTGTCGTCAACGCCCTAAAAGCCACTGCGACATTTATTCTGGTCCGACAGCCTCTTGCTCCGTCACTCTCTATTAGAGAAAGCTTCCTCCGTCAGCCTTCTCTTCTCCTCACCTCTGCCGTGCCGTCCGTACTGAGCTAGACCCACTTCTCACAGGAGATCGTATACCCACTCAACCAGAGTTACACCGTTCGAGAACGGGCGTTCAGGGAACCGAGTGAGAATGAAAGAGGCACCATTCTTCCTATCACAAGTCAGCATACCATCGAAATGATTTTGAAACTGTTACTTTAAGATAAAATAGTTGCATAATGGTGCTTTTATGGCTGAATGAAGAATGAATTCACGGTCTGTCCTGGTTCTTTTTGCTCCCCGAGTTCTGCTTTGTGTTACTTTTAATAACTCTTGACTATTTGATTACATAAAGACAAACGCTTTGAATCGCTCTCTTGATTCAGACACTTCTTTTTCTCTCCTGCACATCTCCAAAAAAGGCTAAATGTTGTGCAGGCAAAGACCTGAACGAGAAGGCAGACATGTGGAAGGTTATGAAACATAAACTAAAACCCTTTTGGATCTTAGTTTGAGTTCTTCTCCTCTTCCGAGATATAATCTGTAGAAACACGTTTGAAGCATTATGAACTTTAAAGCTACACTTATTAATATTTTCCGTATTAACAATGGGTCTCTTGACTTGAAAGCAGTCGCTGATTATCACTCTACTCTGCAGTTCCCCTCAACTCTACGGAGCTTTATAGCGTCTTTCAGCTCATTGTTCTGGTTTTCAGGCCCACAACTTCAACAACAACTCGTCAAATACTGCTGCTTTGTCAGTGGCCCTACGTTTAAAAATACTATAGATGCCGCTCTAACGTAATTTCTAGACAGCGGGCTCCGTGGTCAAATTCATCATCAATCAAACTTTATTTGTATAGCATCTTTTGAATCGTTTATAGCAATTCAAAGTGCTTCACAGATGATTAACAAGCCAACAATGAGACAGAATGGAATAAAAACTAGATAAGGTAGATTTAAAAATAAAAGACAACAAAACAAATTAAAACAGTAGTGTTTAATAGATTAAGAAGGTAAAAAAATACATAGAATCAATAATAGGGGAGTGCATCTCTCCACTAAAAGACGATTCGATGCGTATCTCAATACATGGGGTACGATACGATTCAGGAACGATACATTTTAAAATCACCGAGTTGTGGGTGAGTTTTGGCTGGAATAAGTCCTGTATTTCTGTCGGTGTCTTTGTGCTAGCTGTGCTAGCCTCCTCCTCGCCTGTTTCCCCATGCCGTCTTACCAAGTGAGTGGGGAGATTTGTCGTACTACTGGAGTACTTTAATCGCAGTTTTACAGTCTTTGCATATAGCAACGCTTTTATCCAGTACTCCATTCTTCAAATAAAATCCAAATTTCTTCCACACTTTAGACTTTAAACTTGCCGGAGCGTTGTGAATCCTGCCCGAGTCAGCCATTTTTTAAACTTTCCCTCACAAACTAACAGCGCTATCTGACGTAACTGCGTCAAGTCTCACGAGAGTTTTAAGGGAGGGAGCGAGAGACGGTTAGAGAGAGATGCAGTTTTCAGCAGCTGCTGCTGCATCAGCAGCATAAACCGATTTA
Organism: Dicentrarchus labrax; assembly: GCF_905237075.1. Classification (NCBI taxonomy): domain Eukaryota; kingdom Metazoa; phylum Chordata; class Actinopteri; family Moronidae; genus Dicentrarchus; species Dicentrarchus labrax. The sequence continues at coordinate 19,469,759 of NW_026136724.1, forward strand.
TAACTTTTTAATCTGGCCATCGGCCGGTTCAAGCTACATTAAGACCGATTTATTAGTCCGTGTACCGATGCACTTGCATCTTTTAAATCAAAATCGATTTTCCGATTCAAATCGGTTTTTGTTACACCCCTAATCAATAAGGATAAAAAAGAAAATAATTAAGAATAAAGAAACTGAAAATAAATTAAAGAAATCTACAAGGAAATACCATAAAATAACTGAATAAAATAAGGTAAATAATGTCTAGGCACAAAAACTGCTTGGTTAGGATTAGGAAAATGTTACGTAACATACCTGACATAACTTGTTTAACTATGTTTGTTTGAATCATCCATTCCCCCACCTCCATATGTTTACTTTCTTGCTCTTTTCTCGCTAGAGGGATTCCTACTGCATCCAGCAGAGAGCCACCGAGCAAGCTGCAGCATTCGACGACTTGAGAGTGAGAGCGGGTTGCCAGCAACCACTGTACGCTACCTTCTCGACACCAAACAGCAGACAGGCACAGCTAGCCACTGTTAAACATAAATTCATCAGGCTCCAAATGAACGCTAATCCTGAATGTGTAACTGATTGCTAACACATGCTCGACATATTTAACTTGGACTATATGTCAGTGTTGCGTTTACAGCTAATTTCTGGCGCCCCCCAGTGGCCAAAAAAAGTCAATTAGTGCTGCGTTAAAAATAAGAAATACTTGTAATATAATATTTAAAGCCAGGTGAGACTGATGAACAGACTGGCTCAAAGTAAATATTAACAGAATATGCCAATGTGATTAAAAAAAACTGCAGCAGATGGCACAAACTAGCATAACACTGCCTGTCAATCAACAATAAACAGAAGAGTATGATAATGATAGCAGTACAGCGGCAGATACTGATGCACTGAAAGATGCTTCCTGAAAATGATTAAAATAATGTGTTTACAAATTTGTGAGAAAATGAGATAATCAAGAAAACAAATGTGCATTTAAAGAGCAAACAGCACATTTCCACATCTATTACTTCTCCTTAATGACAGAAATAGCTTTTGTTGTGGAAAGAAGAGTATAAATGGTCCTATTTTCGTGCAGCAGTGCAGATTAGAGCTTTGCTTTTTCTGACTTCCATTAAACTTGCTCTGTAGGGATCCATCTCACTCAATTGATTTGACTTGATGGGTGAGCTTTTTGAATTAAAAATGATAAGCCCTTCCCCCCTCTGATCTTTTTCTACCCCAAATATGCAACTTACCTCTCTGCACTGTTGAACTTCCAAAATAACTTAAAGAGAAGTTGATATTAATTTTCCTTCAGGGTGGCGGAGAGATTGAGGTTATGAACTCTAGAGGAGTGAAATAGAGTGTTTTTATGTTGTAGTTAAGTTTGTTAACGGGAGTTTTAAAGAGTGGAAACAATGTCTGAGAGGTCAGAGGTCACAGTTTGTTTCCCAGAGGCTGTCTGGGAGTCAGCGGGAGTCTTTTCTCTTCACTAAACTGCTGTTTGACATATCTGACATCAAGAATGTCTCCGTTGTGTGTGTTTTGTCTTTGTTTCTTTCTCCCTGTCCGTCAGTTCACTGCAACCAAAGACAGAAAGATCAGTGTGTGTGAGAGAGCAAGAGCTCTAAAGGGATTCAGGACAATCCGTCTGAAAATAACTATGACAAAATGACAGCTAGAGATGACAACCCAGCCAACACACACTCAGACAGACAAACACAAAACCCCAAGCACACACACACACACACACACACACACAACACACACACACACACACAGTCTGTACTGATATGGCTGCCATTTCTTATCACTTAAGTCGTCTGACAGCCTGGGAGGAAGAGACAGATGGAAAGAGAAATGGATAGCAATAAATACCTAAGAGGAAGAAGAGACTGACAGAGAAGAGGCGAGATTGATAGACAACTGATAGATGGACAAATGTTGGGAAAAAGAGACATGAGAGGGATGTGGATGGCAGGCAGTAAACCTTCGCAAGCTTCTTTTTCCATCATCTCTGATATATGAGTATACAGATTTGAAACTACAGGTATCATCATCGTTGAATATACTGTATATATCATCATATCTCATATATACAGTATGTGGAATAATTACATGAATAATTCAGTCTATTCCAGCACTCTTTGCACTGTTTTATGTACACATCTGGATTTTTTTTTGCATCTACTTGTATGTACATTGGTTAAATGTTTGTGTGTGCATTTTTTTGTTCAGCTTGGTTGTACCGTGAGAGAAAAACTAAGTCCTTGTATGTGTTCACATACTTGGCCAGTAAAGCTGATTCTGAGGTAGATTTAAGCATTCAAGCAACTGATATACGGAGCCAAACTCTGCCTTTTGCAGACAAGAATAAAGTTTTAATCTCCCAATTATAATCATGATTGATGCTCTGTGAAATGTCAGAAAATACTTAAAAATGCCCATCAAAATATCATAAAGCCCAAGGATGCAAGGGATGATCTGAGCAGCACAAATTGAATCAAAGACGCTTCCCCTGGAGTCGGAAATCTTTCAACTCGAGCCAAAAAACCATGTTTACCCCAAAACTTTATGACTTCATCTCATGAACACAGAGATGAGAGGGATGAGGACAGAGACTGAGGGAAATTACAGAAGACTAGCTACAGTTGGTGCATTGGCTGTAGTGAATGTAGTTACAGCACAAATAGTCACATTTTTGTGAATGAAAAAAAAGGACAAACTCTTCATTAGTGGATATTCTGAGTCTAGTGCAAGAAGGAAGTCAATGAAATCAAAAGGGTTCATCCACTGGGGGGAATGAATGTGCTCATTTCATGGCAACCTGACAATTAGATCAGTAAATATCTTATGTATAAACTTGATTTTTGGCCAGTTGGTGAGGCTACAGGGAAGCTAATAGAGTGTCCAGGATGGAAAGGGTTCATCCTCTGAGGATGTCAATATCAGCCTGCTATGTAGTCACGTTCATGCACGTAGCGCGCACATCCGTCCGTGATAAGATACGAGCTAAAATGTGAGGGCAGGATAGTAAGCAAAGGTAAAATAAAAGGTTCAAAAACACTGCAAAAGGGGAACTTTTAAGAAGAGAAGCGCAGATCAAGGAGGAACTCTCTTTTCCTCTAAATTAGCTCTAGTTTTTGAACCGGTTGCATTCAAGATTCAACAACAGTCAACAAAAAATAATCTTCTTATTAGGAATAAAACCTGTGTGAACTGAATGTAGCTGAATTGGGTCCGCCTACACTACTGTAGTTCAATGCAGGTTATAACAGTGTTACTCTGAACATTTTGCTTTGGTACGTGGTCTTTCATGGGCCTAGAAAATGGGATCAACCCTTGACAAAACTTTTTTTTCCAAAGAAAAAGAAAGTATAGAAAGGGGAAAGAAGGTATGCAACACAGGAATGTCAATATATCCTGCCAGCTTGGATGTTATTGTTGTATCATATCTTTCTTTCAGGATCACTGGATACTGCAAGGTAAAGATATTGCTAACTAAGCATTTGCGATGAAATCAAAACAAAAGAAAGTGTTGATTGATTTGATTTGTCAAGCACTTGTAAACAATATGATAGACCTTTTCTTTCTTTCATCCTCATAGTGTTGAATTCAGAACACAAAGCTCAGTCGGGATTAAATACGTGATCCGTGTGCTCAGTACCAAACATCACCAAAAGTTACAGATTCAGTGAGAAAGACTCTTGGTATCTGTGGCTCTGCTACTGTGGCAGAAATATTGATAATAGTCCTCAAATAAGCCCAGGGGAGTGAGGTATATTGGGAGAGGTAAAGATCTAAAAGTACAGCTTTCAGTTTCATATCTGTGCATTATGCTGAGCACTGGCTAGGTGACTGTAGACAGAGAGAGGGAGTGCAGTCCTGCACTGATCACTGACAGATCCATTCATCAAGACAGAGTTTTAGCACTGCAATCAGCAGGGGGCTAATTACTTCCCAATGCTTCCTCATACAGTGTTCACTGAGCTAATGTGTCCAAAAACACTATAAAAAAAAAAGCTTAAGGAAGCTTTTCTTAAACCACACTCACAAAGATTCATTAAAGAGCCTCAAACTACCACAAATAGTGTTTTTTCCACCAAATTAGCTCTGGTTCTTGAGAGGGTCCTATTCCAGATTCTTGGAACCTTAATGCTGCCTCGTGAACCAGCCGGCATTTCCACCACAGGCAGAACCATTTTAATCGAGGATGCGTCATCAACAGAGGGTTGACCTTTGGAATATGACACGCCCACTTTGGTTCCAGCTGGGAACAAGCATTTATTTCTTAAATATATATTTTTCAAAACTAGGTGTGTGAACTAGAATTGAGCTGTTTCCTGTTTGTGGAAAAGGTCTGAAAGTTGGCTTTATGGTACCTGATAGTTCTTCATTGGGATTGTTGAGGTCTGGGGCAATTTCTTACCACAACACTACCAGTATCAGTAATACCACGAAACAGCAAACGGGGCCACAGCTAGGTTGTCCATTTATTTGTTATTTTATATGACTTTAACTTGATATTTTTGCCTAAACACACACAAATTTAAAAATAGTGACTCTAACATATAAGAATCAGCCAAAAATGTGTAGTGCTCACTTTGATATCGACACATAAGCCGTTTTCTCACATGTAGCACACAACCATAGATTGTCTGTTTCACAAAGGTTCTCACCAACTTCAAATACTGTTTGGTTTAGGTGAGTGGTGGCTTATTGATTTAATGATTACAGGAAGAGGAAGTTTTTTAGGTTGCCATCAATGCTACAAACATTTGGACGTATCCACAATATCAACGAAATAGAGTATGAAGCAGCTACACGCCGTGCGACGTCAGCAACACGCCCGCTTGTTCGCTGTGAATCCTTGGCACAATGACCTGCTCTATTTTATACATGCTTAACGGGCCATTACATGGACTTAATGTCCAGTCCAACTGATTTGGATGTTTATATTCACACATATAGTTCGTCCAGTTTGGTCATTTCTAGATATTCAATGTAGCAGTGGATGTGTAAAGGTTGTTTCAGCAAATGCTCCAACAACACACGTTCATAGTTATATGTAGTAATTGTGACGGGAGCAAAGGTGAAAGTTGGAGTGATAAAGTTTGTGTAGGGAAGATGTCATGGTGGATGGATAGATGGGTCAGAGAAAGCGGTTTGCTTTTCTAACCGACAGTCAACAGTTGGTTTCTTTTCCATGTGTGGTGTTCTGGGCATGGACAAACCACATATATTGTTTAATTTAAAGAGAAAGGATGAGTGTTGTTGGCTACTTGAAGTAGTTGTTGCTTGAGGTAAAAGTTCAGTGCAGCAGTGGATGTGTGAATGCGGCTATACAGTATGTGTTTACAGAGAGCAAGTTGGGGGTAAATGCATGAGGAAAGTTTCTAACACGTGTTGGCAACACAACTAATGAAGGCTCCTGTCCTTTCTTTACACTGTGGAGAGTTCAGTTTGTATTTTCAAAATCTGGAGAAGACTGTTATTGGCAATGTCCGCAGTGAATATACGCCATGTTTTTACAACAAAAAAAAAAAAAAAACAGTGAAAGCCGAGAGAATGAGACCGGTGACACCGTCCTTAGCAACAAAGCCAAGTTTTACACCAGAATATTGTTTCTTATGATATTGATTCAAGTGATTTGGCGGCATATGGAAATTATTTTTTATTTAATTTGCCAGATTTCAGTGCTCCAGCAGGAACACGCCACACTGACACTTTACTGATGAAGTGCTTGCTCAAAAGGTCCAAGGAAAAGTTTTCCTTTTTCCACTGCCCTAATTTTTTTCCTGTTTCCCACTTAACATGTGCAGCCAGTTGCACGTGTGTGTTTCTTTCTGTGTGTGTGTGTGTTTGGGCAGTTTCATCCCAGCCCCCATAAGGGTTCCTAATGACCAATTTACATAATTAACACGCTGAGGCATGGCAGGCTGCCTCCGCCTCGGTGACACACACACACACACACACACACACACACACACACACACCGTTCAGTGGTAGTGAAGTTGACTCCAAGCCAAAAAACCCTCTAGTCCTTTCTTGGCTTTTATTCCTCCATTTACTCCAAATTCTTTCTTTCACTCTTGTTGTCAATATTCTCATTATACACTCGGTGTTCTGGCTTTGTGTGGGAATATTCGCAGTGCTGAAAGATTTTAACACTTAAAATTGGTAAAAATGTGGAGGTATCTGCTTTAGTCATGCTCAGAATGACATAAACAGGAACACTGAATATGAGAATCATACCATAAAAACAACCAATATTCTCTAAAGCTTAGTCCTGGTAAACTAAAATATGCTGAGTTGAGTACCTCTATGGTTCCAAAAATACAGCAAGCATTATCATAACTGCATAATAAGTGTTGCACAGGGTTTCCTGCAGTGTTTTTATAGCGAAGGTGGGCCACCTCTTCAAACATTATACGAGTTTGTGCTGTTTTATGAAAGAAAACAATATCCATTAGCAAAGAAAGAGCAGCAAAGGTCATATATTAATGGGTTTGTTTAGTGTTTAGGTAATTTCCCTCAAAATGAATTAATCACTAGATGAGATGTGCCAATATCTGGGTGACTTATACCACCTCACCGTAACAAGTGCCAGTGGAAAAAAGAAAAAAGGTGTGAAAATGCAGCTTCTGTTGAAGTTTAAATTGATTTTTCTTTGTAATTACATAGGCAGAGTTTAAATTAAAGGATAGGTGGATGAAGTTTCTGCACCGTACCATCTGTAGGGTTAAATTAAGAAGAAGGATAATGTGTGTTGACATCATGTGGTTCTGTATGAACAAACAAAATCAAAAACTGTGCTGGGAGTTCATTTTCTGCCTGTCTCAGCTTGACCTCCGTTGAATTAAAAGTCCAGTGTGTAACATTTAGGAGGATCTACCGGCAGAAACAGAATATAATTACCTGACTATAAGAAACGTGGTGTTTTTGTTACCTTAAAATGAGTCGTTTTTATCTACAGAGGGTAGAGGGTCTACGGAGGCCACCATGTTTCAACAGTAGTTCAGAAGGGACAAATCAAACACAGGCTCTAGATAGGACCTTCTGTACTGTAGCTTCTCCTACAGATGAGATGAGATGTATGCAAATAGTTGCAACTAACTCCTGCACACTGGTCCTTTAAAGCCTCGCTAATGACCATAAATAGCACAAAAGATTGTAAATTACCACAAAAAATGAGCAAAATAATGTTAAATATTATCAGAAAGTACCACAAAAGTTTGGTTACACCATCTTATGAGATACATGGTAACTTTGAATAATGACTGCAATGATCAAAAGAGTCTATACATACACATATTACATGTGTTATGTAACATTTCATTGTATTGAAAGTCCTGGGAAGTTCCACACCGCTGCAGGAAGAACGTGGGTTGGAAAAAGTTGGTACCCAATTTTGCAAATAAAAAGGCGGATGAACTAACTTTACACATCTTTGTTCGACTATACTGTTTCACTGGGAGCTGCAAGGTCCCATTAAAGCATAATGGGGTAAAAACGTTGAGCTAGAAAATAATCAGGCACACATACACCCTCTTCCCATCAACTCTGCTCCGCGCATGGTTTAATGCCAACGCGGCAGGCAGACTAAATCAAACAGGATTAGATGGACAGGACATATTAATCCACCCCAGACGGTGAAAGGCTAAATCCATCATGAGGATTAGTTATAAAAAATGATATTTACCCAAACCCAATCAGGCCAATCTATGACCACGCAGAGGAAAATAAAAATGGCTTTCAGACGAAAAATAAATATGTAGAACTTTATTTCAGGAGCCTGAAATTTACTTAGTTTGGGAAACGGCCTTGTTCCATTGCTGCTGGTGTTCCAGTATCACTGTTTGAAATCCTCCTCTGTAACATTTGTTTGAAGGATGAGTGGGCATGTAAACTTATTAATGTTCTTAATCACATTATCACATGGTAAACAACAAATGCTGCTGCTGTTGAATTTTAACATTAACATTTTCTTTGTGTTTGTGAGGAATCATCTACTCTGAAATTAAGTTAAATGTAAATTGTGAAATGGAACATTTTTCCATAACATGCTGCGAGACGCTCATGTAAATTATGTATCAGGAAAGACCCGAAAGGCTTCACAGATTCAATATTCACAGGCTGATTATTCCTCAAAATGTTTATTATCACTGATATCTACAGGCTGTTGTGCTTTAAAGCTGCAATAATTCATATTTTGATATTAAAAATGGTTTTAGATTAGTACGTGTAAAGCAAAAGGAGTCACTTGTGGTGATGAACTCATGGAGAACTATCTCACAACCCTACACTTCCCCCTCAGCTCTGTGGAGAGCTTTAGCCTCTTTCAGGTTGATGTTTTGATTTTTCGTCTGTTTTGGTTGAGTCTCACCGCTCTTATCAGCGTCATTTTGGCCAAACAAGCCCTATAAAGCCCCACTGTACACTACCTGCCCAGCACCAAACAGCAGACAGACAAAGTGAGCAACTAGCTGGTGGATGAAGTAGAACATTTAGCAGCTAAAGAGGTGGATCATTATCTCAGGAGGTGGTGGTGACCAAAAACGGAGTGAATGTTTAACTTAAATTCATCAGTAGGACACAAACACAATTGTAAGCAGGCAACTTTTTGCTATAAGGACTTCACAAAGCAATAAGTCCCCTCAGCATCTAGAGCTGTGTGCTGTTTTAAAGGGCAGAAGCAATCCACTGGGTCCATTGGAGCCAAAACAAAACAACTGTCCCTTCTAATGATGTATCTCCACCACCACCACCCATTTAATAGCTGATAACTACAAATATCTGTGATGTTTATTGAAAGAAATGCAATGAAATTTAACTTTTATTTACACAACCAGTGTCTGGGATGGTAGAAATCAACCAGGAAACTACCTCATCATTCTGCATGCCAGTATAGTGGCTGTAAGAGTAAATGTGACGTCAACACCTCCATATATTTGGCCGTGTTCAACTTTTCACGCCCTCTAGGCGCCAAGAAATGTCTTACAAAAGTTCCACAGATTCAAAAAGCAGCACAGGCGTATTCATACGGGGATTACTAAATGTTTAGCTATAAAAGTCGTAAACCATTATCCCTCTAATACCTCAATTAGAGGCCTATATTTCATCTTCTATTCCATTTTTCAAAACCCAATCACGACTTTAATCTACTGCTTCAGCTTCATTTTGTTTCCACTAACAGCTTGTCAGTAACTGCTGTATTCAGATCAGCCCTCCATCATCATTTCCTCAGACTGATCGTTTATTAAAAAAAGGAAAAACCGGCCACCGAGGCTCCGCCAATACAAATACAATTCAATGTGGAGAAAAAAGGGAATGCTAATTCACCTGGGAGGAGTAGAAGGGTGTGTGTGTGTGTGTGTGTGTTGACTCTCACAGTGAGGGGTGTGTCTGGTGTTGTATTTCCAATCCGTAGCCTGAATAGAGAGTCCGAGAACACACTTGACTGCCATAATGAGGTACTCTCAGTACTGTGTGTGTGTGTGTGTGTCTGTGTGTGTGTGTGTAAACATACTGAAGCCAGAGCTTTATGGGTACCAGGGGAGGGGTGAAAGAGAGAGTGAAGAAAAGGGATAAAAGTAAGAGAAACTCCAGAGTGCTGAAAGAGGAACAAGAATCCCTGGAGTTCCTCCCCCTTCTCCCCAGTTTCTCCCTTTTATTCCTCCTCTCTCGCCTGTACAAACATGTTCCTGCCCTCCCCCTTCCTCCTCCTCTTCAACCCGCCTGCCCCCCTTTTTCAACTGCCCTCTTTATCTCTCCTCTTCCTCCTCATCTTTCTCGCCGCTGAAACACAAAACCCTAGTAATCCTCATGATCCGGGCCTGTCCGGAGGGGAGGGGAAGAGACACGAGCGAGAGGCCGAGACTCTGAAGGGAAGACGAGGGGCGATGAAGAGGAAAAAATATCACTATAATTCTACAAAATATTCCAGCTAGTTTGGATGTTTTTACGTATTCACAGAGGGAAGTTTGTTTATCGTTTGTTGGGTTTGGTTATTGTCTAATCTTGCTAGTTGACACCAGAAATAAATTATGATAATTTATTATTGTACAACGCTGGTTAATTGCGTCTTTCTGCTGCCACCCGCCACCAGCCGAGGATACAGTCTCAGCAGGCGGCAGCCCCCCATCCCTGCACTAATACCACCACTGGTTTTAAGAGTCATCTTTGTCCCAGTTATAGTCCTAACATTTGGTTACTGCAAACTGCTTTGGGAATCTACCAGCAGATTTCGCCCTCTGCCCATCTAACCTCACTCAACTGAACTGTTAGAGACGGCTCTGTTCAGGGGAGAGAGGACGGTGGAGCTGGAGTTGAAAAGAAAACAGCCAGAGTGTGGTAAGTTACGACGACATTAAGCACTTAAAAACCAGCAATCACATCGCTGTATATGCTGACTGACAGGTGATGTTTAGTTAGTTAATGTAGTGTGTGTGTGTGTGTGTGGTTGGTTTGTTTACAGTCTTTTTAGAATCTTTTCAGAAGTCAGACTAATCTAAATTACATTTTTTGTTTAACTGACATCAAAATTAGTCACCAAATTCTGCTATTATATTGGTCCTCATCAATTTATGTTTCCTATACATTAAAAGGAATTCAAATATCAAAATCAAACCTCAGCTCGTTCCCAGGAGACATGAAAATTGCAGTAAACAAACATAAATGATGAGAAAGTCTGAGATATTTCACTCTAAGAAGACTCTCCAGTTCTGATACAACTGACGCCAGCAGCATCTACGCTAACCTCTATGGGAGGTGAAGAAACACCTTTAATGGAACTTTTTCCAATTCGGGCTGTAAAGTTTTGTGGTGACGCGTGACCAGTAGGGTAGAAAGGAGTAGAAGTAGGTCCGAACTTTGCCCTCAGTTATTAATAAGGGATCTGAAAAGCATGTTTTATTAACAGTTTTCTGGTTCTTAAGAGATTTTGCTTCCAGGTCTCGATCCCCGAGTTTAGGCCTCCACAGTACTTTTTACATCCCAGGCACCATTTGAAATTGTCTACAAAGTTAAGGCGATGGAAGCAGAGCAGTCAGATGTATCATTACTCCAGGTTTCATCAGAATGTACTGAACTTCTGATAGCGACAACACATTTTAGGATTCACGAGCACCTGTAGCCAGAGGAGGAAGTTTCCATCCTGAGCTGTGAACTCTACAATGATCCGTCAAAGCACACTCAGTATTAAAAGCAGCTCAGGCATCTTATGTAACCAGTGACACTCTGTTCATCTTTAATGGAGGTCCTGCCCAGAGAGATGAAACCGCTGATGAGCTGTGATTCAGACAGAAGTGCTGTGACGAGAACAAAGGCTCCTCTTCCTCTCTGCGAGGTTTGGCTTACATCAGAGGAGGCTAAGAGAGTCTTTGAGCGGTCGAGTCGTCGAGGAGACGGCGAATGAAGTCCACCTCCTTTACTCTGCAATTTATTTCAGGGGGAAAGTGGACGGGTATTTGGCGGCAGACAAAAACCCATCAGAGCATAGCTATCAGGTGGCTTCAGGACACACACACACACACACACACACACACACACACACACACACACACACACACACACACACACACACACACACACACACACACACACACACACACACACACACACACACACACAGTCATCTACTCGCTCCCTGATAATAAGAGTCTGTTAGCGCTCCCTTTCTCAATCCAATCTCAACATGATTTAGAGGCAGCAAAGCGTCTCAGGCGACTAAAACTATTTACATCATATTTTTCTCCGGATTTGCTGCCCGCCGCCTGCGTTCGGAGTGGTGTTGGTGTGTTTTCTACACAGCCGAGTGGTCACCTCCAGGCACCAGAGCTCTGGTAGCAAACTGTGATTTTAATACCAACATCTCACACTGAGAATACATATTTTCTTGTGGTAGAGAACCCACTTTTACACAGTTTACTTTTTTTTTAAAAGACTGAAATGAAAGTACTTTAGTGTAAAGTTTGTAACATTTTGGAGGATCACTGGGCAGATATGGAATAAAATATTCACGTATGTTTTCATTAGTGTATAATCACCTGAATGTAAGACTCAGTGTGTTTCTGTCACCTTAGAATGAGATGTTTTTATTGACAGATGCAGACAGTTGCCTTCCATGGAGCCCATCATGTTGAGCATATTTCTACAGTAGCCAACAATGGACAAACCAAACACTTGATCGTAGTTCCTCATTTGTGCTTGGGAAGGGAGAGTGAGGGAGTTGCAGTCTGCAAGTACACCACAATATGCCACTAAATCCTATACACTGTGGCCCTTTAAAAAGAGGTAATCAACAATATGGAGACCAAAAGCTCTGACTGGCTCAGTGGTTTTACCAACACCAGACCTACAGTATGTGAATCACTGAGGTCTGGAACCAGGCTAGATGTTTTGTACATCCTGTACAACACCATAACCAATAACAATGTTCACAGTCCCCGGGACATAAACTCTGAACCCCTGGGACCGGCAATAGCTCAGTCCTAGGGACTTGGCTTCAGAACTGTAGGGTCCAGCAAGGAGCACAGTGGCCCCTTTTCCACCAAATTAGTTCTGGTTCTTCGAACTGTTCTGTTCAAGATTCTTGGAACCTCTATCTATCTAGCAAACCAGCCAAGTTTCCACCAGTTTTGAGTGGAACCATATAATCGGATGCATAATCAACAGAGGGCCCATTTTGGTTCTCAGAGAAAAAACCTGATACTTTTTGGTTCCTGCTGGGAACTTTTCAGGTTCTGAACCAATTTAGTTTTGGTCGAACTGTTTAGAAAAGTTCAAAACAAGGTGCTTGAACTGGAATGGAGCCCATTGGTGGATAAGTATGGTAGCTGAAGATGTTCACCTCCTGGTGAACTTGAGCAAGGCACCGAACCCCAAACTGCTCCTGGGGCGCTGCTACGAGGCAGCCCATCACTCTACCATCTCTCCACATTTCCATGTCCACAAGCCCTGTGGGTGTGATAGTATATCAGGCCTATGTGTGTAAAATACTGAGTGAAAAAAGAATTTCCTCTTTGGGGACTAATAAAGTAAATCTTCTCCACTCCCCTTTGGCAGGAGAGACCAAACCTCACGCAACAAGAAGAGTTTCTTCCCATTTGAAGCTGGCCTCATCCACAAGGCTCGGGACCCCCCACTGACTCTGACTCTCATCCCACCCCCCACGGACACTACACATTACATTAACGTAGAGTCTCCACGTTCAATTTGATCTGTATTTTTGCACATATTTCTTTCTTTATACTGTGAACATTTTCAATATTTTACACATTCCATCGTCTTCATTTCAATCACAGTACAGCTCTTTATTCCAGAATATAAAGTATATATTTTACATATTTAGACTTTAAATTTCTATTCTATATTTATGACTCTTGACTTCTGCAGGACTTGTTTGTCTTACTTTGTTTATTTGGACTGTTATGTACCATACAAAGCCAAATTCCTTGTATGTAAAAACCTACTTGGCAATAAACCTGTTTCTGTTTCTAATATTGCGACTCAAGAACCTGTTTCAACAGGATTTTCATACCATCAAGGAAGCAATGATAGCATTTCATGGGAACATTAAAAGCCAAAAAAGTTGGAAGCACTGTTACACAGAGCTAGCTTTTTTAATAGGAAAACAGCATCGCAAGACTGATAAAACCGAATTTACGAGCTAAAACACTCTAATTTAACAGTGTCTAAGAGCTTTAACAGCCTTGAGTTAGTTGTAAAAGATGTTTTAAGACTTTTTCAGGACCTACAAACACCCTCATGATCAAAACACAAAGGGAAAAGCAAGTTCGGTTGAAAAATAATTGCCTCTAGTTCCACTATAATGGAAAATAAAATAAAAAAACCCAGACGAGAACTCAGTCACAGAAAGATGAGCAGCGAAATGTTTTAATTCAAAATTATGACAGTGAATGATTTAGGAGATCAAAATGATCCAGGAGATTAAAAATCCAGCCTGTAGCAAATATGGGGGTGAGGAGGCGAGATAGGAGGGTGGAAAAACCTTTAGAAAATAGTTTCATTATCATACTCAATCCTTCCTGAAGCTTTTGGAAAATGTTTGAATAGTTGAAATGAAGAAGTGCACTCTTGATCACACACACACACACACACACACACACAACACACACACACACACACATACACAGATATGTAGCTCTAAGGGAAGATAATCTTTAGAGAATAATTTTATTCTCCCATTAAATCCTCCCAGATGCTTCCGAAGAATATTTGAATGAGGGGAAAAAAATAAAAAAAACACACCACACGCTGCTGGCATTCACGCTTCCTGATGAAAAACGAAACACTCGTTTGTCACGGGCCACAGTCTAGTCACACACACAATATACACGAGTTGAAATCACGAACACACACACACACACACACACACACACACACACACACACACAGCAGAGTTAGGAAGTAGTCTGAAAGAACGAACGGAGCTCTGACAGACAGACGTGTGTGTTTGTAATTATCCCGATGCTTTTCATGTCACTTCACTTGATTTGTCTATGCTCTTTCGTTACACGGCCTGTGTGTGCGTGCGTGCGTACGTGTGTGCGCGTGTGTTTGTCTCCTACTCTCTCTGTGCTGTGACATACTAGTTCATTAATTTTGACGGTGCTGTATAAACTTTAAACTCTTCACGGCTCCCAGTGTGGCTCAAAGTGGCTCAATGCAGATCAAACCAAGTGTTCACCCCGTAGTGTGAGTGTGAGAGTGTGTGTGTGTGTGTTTGTGTGTGTAACTATGACCACCGCTCTACTGCCAATCTGCAAACATAAAAGAACCATCGAGGGCTACAACTACTATCTTCATCATCAATTAATCCGTCAGTTCCTTTTCCAATCAAAAGATTACTCAGTAAATCTATAAAATGGCAAAAAAGAGCACATCAGAAGTTTCTCAAAGCCCAAACTGACATTTTTCTGTCGGACCAACAGTCCAAAACTTAAAATATATTCAGTTTACAATAATATTAAACAGAGAAAAGAAACAAATCATCATTTTGAGATGATTTAAAAATGTATTTTAAGGTCAAAGGTGCCTGCTAATGTGTTTAAGGGTTGATTAGAAGAGAGCAGTTTGTTATTTGGCTTCACAGAGACAAAGATGATATAAAATGATGATAAAAACTGCTTTTTGACATTAGTAATGGAAATATTTCATCAATATTATTTTCAAATATCTCAGAAGCTTTCTTGCAGAACGTGAACTACTAGTGGCCCAAAAAAGATATGAATGTACCAAATTTCATTGCAATCCATCCAACTGTGGTGTACACATTTCACTCAAAAACACAAATTTCAACTTCATGGTGGCGCAAGAGCAAAACTCAGACGATCATCAAAGTCATCCGGATTTATCCTATGAGGACGATGAATGTCTGTACAAAATTTCATGGCAAGCCGTCCAATAGTTGTTGAGATACGTCAGTCTGGACCAAAGTGGTGGCCAACTGACAGACACTGCCATCTGGAATCCTGCTACCCTGTTTTTTCCGACTGTCAGTCAAAAATCCAAAGATTTTCCATTTAAAAAGGATATTAAAACAGAGAAAAGTGGGTCATTCTCAGCCGGAAAGAGCAAAATTTTACTATTTAATTGATGACTGATAGTTTAAGCAATAATCCGTCCAGCTCAGTTGTCACATTAGAATATTTGATTGTGATTTTAGTAAAAATCAAGCCAAATCCATCATTACGTCGCTTTTATGTCTGCGTGTTTATCATATTACATAAGACAAATAAAATCCAGCAAGCAGGCAAGCTTCTCCTATAATACTCACACTGCCCCATATACAAAGGTCAGCCAATCTCTGAAGTCTAACGAGCTAATTAACAACCTGTCAATCAAACATAAAACAGCTCCCAGGAGAGAGAAATAGTCCATATCTGGAAACCTTCCAAACCCACAATACCGCAGACGGACAGACAACAGATACTGTGCACACTCTTCATTTAGGGACTGAAGGTTGTATTTTGTGAATAAAAAAAAAGAGTGAGAGTAAGAAAAATCAGAGAGAAATCAAAACTTTATTTCTGTTTCTTGGCACAAAACGATCATAATTTATGAGCAGAGGCTTGTGAGTGTTGCTGCTCAGTGTCGGTTAAACTCTCTAAAGCCCAGGTCGACTGAACCACCCACAGTGCTCTAAAACATGGTTTTGTTTTTCATTGATGCAGCAGTTCAAAAGAGAAAACGACAAAAAGAAAATGCTCTATATTGACGCAATGTTTGGATTATATGTTGGGCAGTAAAGAAATCTATGATGGAGCTAACGTTATAGCCACATAAGTAATATTAGCACGAGGTCTACTTACTGGAATTTTTACATATCACCACATTTCTTGGCTTTCAACAGTGGACGCTCACTTGTGATTTTTTTTGTTGTCAAACGACCATTTCCAAGGTCAAGAATGAATGCTGAAGCCCAACTTTTAAGCCAACGTGAACAAGGAGTCCTAAGAGTGCGCCGATGAATTGTGGTAAAGATTGTGGTAAAAATTGAAAGGTGGATAAAGGACTGACTTTTCAACCTCCCATTTATATCATAACGTAAGTTGTCAGTCGGGAGCATTAAAAGCAAACACCATTTAACAACAAAGTCTGAAAGAAAACTGCTGGAGGTGAAACTTTCACCTTGCCCTTTCACCATAATGTACTTGGAAGAAGCAAAATGTACTTTTAAACCGGACCAATACCACACATGGATATGTCACCGAACAGACTCCGGGAAAACTTTCCAGGAAGGAAAAGCGAAACAAATGAACAAATTCAAATATCTATGCAAGAATTATAAACCAAGTTGACAAGAACAGGTCAGTCGTGAACACGGTTTGTGGCTGAAAACTTCCAGTAAGTGGACCTTGTGCTAGAAATGTTTCATCAAAGTCCAATTTCCAAGGTAAAGAACCTTGTAAGTGTCAACCTTGTTGGTGAACTCTCAGTACAGAATGTACTTTTAAAGATGTTAATACCCAGTCTGTTAAACTATTAAATTCTATTTTTAAGACACTTAAACCTTGTTTAAAGGTTTCTTGAAATGTGGATGTAATGCAAGAAGAATGTCAGTATCCACACACATACACACACACACTCTCACACACACACACACACACACACACTCACAAACAGAAATGTGTGTTTCAATGTGAGAGACGACACTTACTCATTTACTGTTTCACTGTGAGTCAGTAAAATGCTGCAGAGCTCTCCACCATATGTAAAAGACATTAAACCTGAACCTGTTGCTACAGAGCACACACACACACACACACACACACACACACACACACACACACACACACACACACACACACACACACACACACACACACACACACACACACAGAGAGAGAGAGAGTCCATTTTGAAAGTAAGAAATGAAGAGAATAATAGAGAAAGAGGCTGTGGAGAGCATTGAAGTAAGCTGTTAAAGCCATCAGAGGCAGGGAGGATCCCTGCTGTTGTCCATAAAAGCTTAAATGTAGCAGACAGCTTAGAGAGCCTGCTTCAGTACTTTCACTCCTCCCTCCTCCTCTTCACTTTTCACTTCTTCTCTCCCAGCCTGCCAGCGTTGCAAAGTTCATGTATAATAAAAAAAACGAGCTGCAGGTATTCCTGATTCAGCTACTTCTGTGATCAAAAAGGAATCAAAGGAGTGAAACAGTCACCTCTTGCCGGGTAACAACAAAGCGCCGCCATGGACCGTGTGCGCGAGTCGACACTAAACGTATTCAATGACATCCAAAAATCGATGCCTCGGGGCACACGGGCCGACCGCGGGCCGGCGCTTAACAGAAAACAAAAAAGAAGGAAATGAGGAAGAAGAAAAGACGCAGCTGCTCGAATAAATTGCAATTAAATTCTGTGAAATTCAGTCAATTTGGGAGAAACTAAACAACAGCAATGCTCCGTTCAAACAACAGTGGACTTTATTTCTGTCAAATCACACACAAATGATAAAATAATCAATAATGTAGCCAATCGTGGGCTCATAACTTCTTTAGTTTCCTGGCGTGTAGAATGGGGCAACTGATTAGTGGATCACTACAGGTCAAATATGGATGTCACAAACAGTAAACACATCTATGGCTCACCGATGTAACGCCACAGATAATTCAGCCGCTGCGTGAGAGGACTTTTATGTTTCTAGTTTCTAGTTTAAGCTGCAGGAGATGATGGGGGACTGTTCTGCTCTTTTTTGCTACATTAACTCAGTGGAAAAACACTCGGAGATGCTTAAATGTGTAGACTGAGTAGAGATAGAACGTTTTAGTAGTTTCTGTCAGATTCTTCTCTAAAGGGAGGTGGCGATGAATTTGTCTCCTCCTGACTTAGCATTATCTCTGTCGAAATAATCACGATACAAGATGTTATCAATCTGTACTATTTCCACACATCCGGTTTAACTTTGTTTGTTTGTTTGCCTTCAGCCATGGTAACAAGCTTAGGAGTTTGAAAATGATTGGAAATCTGTGAGCTCCCCCTTGTCCCATTGTTCAAATTATAATAATTAATAATAGGACTGTATGATGGAGAGATAGACAGCTTTTTCAAGTAAAGCCATGTGAGGATATTCACGATCCAGTGTGTAACATTTAGAAGGATCTCTTGTCAGGAATGCAATATAATATGCATAACTGTATTTTCATTAGTGTCTAATCATCTGAAAATAAGAACTGTGTCTTTGTTACCTTAAAAATGAGCCGTTTTATCTACAAATGGACAGATAAAGGCCTATGGAGTCCCATGTTGAACTGCCATGTTTCTACAGTAACCCAGATGGGACAAACCAAACACTGGCTCTAGATAGGGCCATTTGCCACATTTCGCAGCCAGTTTCTCCATCAAGCTCGGAAGGGGAGAGCGAAGTGACACCACAAACAGAACCAAATCCTACACACTGGACCTTTAAATGGCGTCTAACATATTGAGACAGTGTGAAATGTTACAAAGCAAGAACCTGCGTACGTATCCGGGTGAAGATAAGATAGGTCTCCTTAAATCGTAGTGACTGTGAACACAAACCAGGTGTTGGAACAGATTTTCCAAAGGAAACTCTGCAGCGGAGCACAATATCACTCTGAGGAATGACAAAACTTGAACCAGATGTTCCCCTGACAAAGCCCTTAAAGACAAGAAGAAACAGAGGATCTGATCGCAAGCAGCAGTTACCACGGCAGGAATAGAGAACAGAAACTTCCAGACCAAGTTTTAAAGAAATAACATGCATCTGTGGAAGTTCAATGCAACGAGGCGAACCAAACAGCGGACCAACTTTTCTTCGTCCTTGGTCCAATCCCAGTGCGACTTGGAGCAGCTAAGAGAAAAGAGCTTTTCCACCGTGGTGAAGAGACAGAAGCCACACTCTGCTGGCGAACACAGAAAAGAAAATACTAAAAACCACACATGAGCATCCATTCACCCACGCCCTCCAAACACACAACAGCACACACTCACACACACTAAAATACTGGCAACGCTCCTGAAACTATTCAATCGCACCACACACACATAAACACGCCACAGTACCAAGTTGGCAGCTGATAAAAGTCTGATCCAAGTCATCAACTTTGCCTGCTTTCTCCCTCCCTTTCACTAAGTTTTCCTTCCTTCACTCTCCGTTTCTTTCCACTTTTGTTCTATTGTGCAGTTTTTTCCCCTTTTCTTTTGCTGCTCTTTCATCCTTTTTGGCTTTCTTCCATCGATTTTTAAATTTGTGCTTTCCATTGCTTACGGCTTTTTTTGTGCAATGTTCCTCCACATTTCAGTTATCATGAGTCAGGTGTGTGTGTCTCTCTCTCTCTCTCTCTCTCTCTCTCTCTCATTAAGGGTATGGATAAATGAGTCGATTATAGTCATATATAATGACAAAGACGGACACACACTGAGATTTGGCAGGTCTGAGATGTTGGCCATCTGTGTGTGTTTGTGTGTGTGTGTGTGTAGACAAAAATGGAGTCCAGTCAAACCCACGCACCTCACATTTCATGCAGTGATACAGTTCTGGGACTACATCCAAACACAACAGTCAGACAGCCAGACACACACACACACACACACACACACACACACACACACACACACACAGTGCCTCGATCATGTGTAAAAAGTGCAGCAGCAGAAATGATGAGGTATGTGATGAAGTGAAGAGAAAGATTAACAGAAAAGTGAAAAAGAGCCGACTTGATGAAAGCACTCTCCCATATTCACACAACAAAACTGTGTTTACTGAACCCATGGTGATATTAATCATTCACTCGAGTTTGACTGATGTGGCTTTGAGAGGGGTCAGTATCGATATTTTTTGGACTGAATCTGCTGAGACCTTGTGTTTTCTACCGATGTTCAATATTTTAAGAACAAACAGTGTTGCTCAGTGAGCGTCGACGAAGTCGTTTCTAATTAATGACGTTGTTAAATACTTAAAGAAATTTTTAAAAAAAAGGTTTTTCCTCACATTTATTCCAACATTTTATCAGAGTAACTCAAGAGAAACAAGACCATGTGACGGATCAGATTCTCGAGTCATACGCAAGTCTCAGGTCACATCCCAAGTCGGTCAACACCAAGTCCAAGTCAGAACCAGAACCAGAACCAGAACAAGTCCTGAGGCAAGTTTCAAGTGTCAGTTCAAGCCAAGTCTAAAGTAGAGATGAAACAATTAGTTGATTCATCGATTAGTAGATTCATCGATTAATTAACCAGCAACTATTTTTAATATTTTGATCAAATGAAAGTCCGTTGCAAGTCTTTCGTGTACCTGAATTGTTCACATAGCCGAGACCGTGTCATTTGAATGCATCAGCCTAAATTTAATACTATGCGGATACAGAAGGTCCGTCGAGCACCGTCTTTCTTTTCTATTGTTTCTTTTTTATTGTTTGGTTTTATCAAAACCCGTTTTCACTCTAAAGTCTCGAGTTAAGTCAACTTAAGTCTTTACAGAGTCAAGTCGTGGGGCAGTCAGGTCCCAATAGATTGTTAAGTCCTCATTCTTGCAATTGAAGTCTGATTTGAGTCTAAGTTTAAACTCTCTGCAGCCCTGCTAGTTTATATATATATATGGTTTTTTGGTTAAGTTTTGGGATTAGATTTCAGATTTCTAGATGAGAGTTGTAATTACAGTTGAGGTTAGTGGATGAATGTAGACAAAAGATCATATCTGATCTTATATATAACTGCGGTTTGTACTATTTGTTCAGGCGGAAAGCTGCTGCTGATGAAAATCAAAAGCAAACCATAAAAAAAAAAGAACAAACCTGAGCTGAGCAGGACTTATCACTCGTAGTTGGTACACCTCAAATATGAAGGAGGGATGAATGATTTGACCCTGAGAAACTGATTTCTTAAAACTCACCCACACACACAGCTTGTATTTGCTTTCATAAGGTTTGAGGGAGTGACAAGGTACAAGCTCCCATGGAAGGCTGAGAAAATGGAGCAGTTTATGGGAACAAGAACTATTTAAAAAACCCACAGTGGAGAACACAACAGAGGGGAATGAGATATTGAGAACATGAAGGCAAGAGGGAAACAGTGATGGATGGAAGACAGAAGGGGAAGTGTAGGAAAGGCGCACACACACACACACACACTCTGCAGTGACACGCTTTAATGTGAGTTGGCAGAAGACAGAAGCAGATCATAGAAACCAGTCATTCAGATCAGACAACCATTTAAATCAACCGGTCACACTGGACGGTTTAATTTTGGTCGAGTATGAGTTTCTGAAGGGTCACAGCAATATATTTGGACTGAAACTGCTGATAAAGTATTGCACTAATTGATATGTTTAAACTTTAATATGAACTATTTTAGTAATATTCAGTGTTTTTATCCCCAAAAACTGGACTGATTCTCTGCAGGGTTTAAAAACCTCTGAGACAGAAAACCATGTTTACTCCTTTGGGGTTATGAACTGAGAAAGAAACAGCCTTAAAAGGCCAGAATAACCTTGCAGGAAGGCTGCAGGCAGTAACAGAGACCAAGGTATTACAGCCATTACTGTGACAGGTAATCTGTTTGAGCATACTCTATCTTCATGTGTGGGTGGTGGAAGTCTTCACATGCCCCCAACAACAAACTAAAGGACCCAAACTGAAGATGGACCAAAACCCAAATGGAGTTAAATGTGTCATTCAGCATAACAGCAGTTTAATGTCTCTCCACATCAAGCACATAATGTAAAGAAAGGCCATTAGTGTACTGATGCAACATGCCAAATGACTTCTTCATGACAAAAGCCTTCTTGGCATAAACATTATTAAATTACGATGCTTAAGTCTCGAAAAGCGGAGACTCTCCATCATGAACTTCAACAACTTATGTGCAAAAATACTGTAACGGTGGCTGACTTAATCTGGGTGAAATTCAGTAGCCTCCTGTTCAAAAAGCAACACTTTTATAACATCTCTTAAACCTGACTGACTCGCAATCGATCAGTCAGTACAAACTCATACTATCCAGCCAGACAGCCTTCAGATGCAGTGTCTTTTCATTTTAAACGAAAATATATCTGGTTAAATTGAATCTAATTCAATCTAAAATGATGCAGTGTCTCCATTTGATGGAATGGTGCAGCCATGGGAGTACAAAATGGAGAACAACCTACTTAAAGAGTAACTTCAATCAGTCTAATAACATGGCTTGCCCCGCCATATAGAGGTGATGACGTGTTTTTCAGACACCCTGTATAGGCGTGATGTTCTGTGGCGCTGTGTACCAAGCTACATCAAAGCTGGGTGTGGTCAGGAGTTCAGCACACCAAAACATGACCACATCAAGTGGTGAGATTGGGTGGGGACTTACTCCTCAACAAAAGAGGAAGACAAAAAGCTAGTAATATCAAACCAACAGCAGACCAAATGGTTAATTATAGTGTGTGGTGACAAAGGTCGATATAAAAAGGGGATCAGAAACTTTCATGCATTTCATTCGGGGGAGTTTTTACCTTTTTAAATTATATATATATATATACACACACACACACACACACACACACAAGTACCTATACAGGGAAGCTTACCAACCAACGATTGCAGATACATTCACATGTGCGAGTGTGAATATATTGAGTGTCCTGGTTAAAGCCACTATGAATCACCTTGTTACTATATTCCCTGTCGTCAAACTAGCCGAAATAAACCCTTAATTCACCGCAGTTAGATATGAAAAAATGTATTATACCATTAAGTTTGCAAAATAAAATGAAAAAAATCTGCCAAAAAACCCATATATTTGCCGATATATTCGTCCTATCGTCCAACCCTATTGGCTTCCACTGGGAAACACCTCAGTAGCTAAAATGGCTGCCACCAGGTGAACAGAGAAAGCATCCTTTTCTCGGGTCCTGTGGCATCAAATATTAGACCCAGAACAATGCTGGATGCCACCCAGAAACAAGGTTGATGAGAAAATGTGGATGAAAGATCAGTTCAGGTTGGGACACGTCGTTGAGGTTCTGGTGGATCTGGCCTGAAGACCTCTAAGGTGTGTTTGTGTCTAAACAAAGGTTTTACTGTAATCCCTCATCCACTTGAAGTTGACATCTACATAACTCGAAGCTTAACTTCGTAAATCCCCGTCCTACATTAAATATAGTCCCTGTGTATGTGCACTACTATCTCTGTGACGACCAATGTAGGTTTTAGACCATGAAGTGAGGACATATTTGGAAGTATGGCCTTATTATAACGGTCCAAACTTCTTTAAATGGTTGTTTGAGGGTTTGTTTAGTAAGCAGAGTTTGTTTTAGGTTTAGTTTACGTGAGTAAGTTTGGGTAATTGTACTTATTGCACTTTGTTTCTTTGTCTTGAAACCTGCGATTTAGCCCAGTGTAAAGCGTCTTATCACTCCCTTACCACAGTGTTAGAAGAATACAATGTTGGCTGTTTTTGCATTTTAAAGCTTCAGTTCCCTGACAGCTGCCTGAACGACATCAAGGAGTTCAAATAAAAGAAGAGCAATATAATAAGAGAGAGAGAGAGGTGTGTGTGGAGTGTCAGTAATTGGCTGATATGTGAGAAGAGTGTTTGTATGAGGGGCAGCAGAGTCACAGCCAGAATTCATTTCTTAAAAAACAGCCTGAAGCCTCCAATTAACCCCTTAACCCCCCCCCTCTGCCCCACCACACACACACACAAAAAAAAAAACACACACAGACATATGCATAAAAACACAAGTAGCTGAGGCCGCCAAAATAAACAGCCAATGGCATTCATGGGAACACACAATGCTTTCTAATGACGGTAGGGGAGGGGGCCGGAAAAATGATATGCATACTATGTGAAAAGGGTGAAAGAGAAAGTAGTTTTACAAGGAAGAAAAAGTTTCCTGAGAAGAAATGAGAAAGAAAAAGTTGTTATACTTCCTCACCTGTTCAGTGTTCAGGCCCTGTTGATCTCTGGTGACATCAACCACCTCGCTCTCCTAAATGAAACCAACACAAACGTTATGAAGATCAGTCTGGGTAAAATTTGGGACCATTTGGTCATCTGATATCTGAAAACACAGCTTGGATTTGCTGAAAGGAATCAATGACTGCCCCGAGGGTCACACTCGAATTACAGGTCAAAACCAGGCGACATATTTGTTACCCATTAGTCCGAAGGGGGACCGCATCACGTTTCGGTGAAGGCAAAAAAAATGCAGGTTTCTATTTGTAGCCTCCACCTGAGGAGTTTAACAGAAACAATCCAAACTTTTCCTCAAATGTTCCTCAAAAAGAAAAAATTACGACTGCATTTTACCCTGGCTTGCTTTTTACATTTGAATAGTTTTTAGTCCATCTGCTCTTGTAATCTTACATTTTTCCCACAGTCCTGGAAGTTTACTGTGCTGCTATTTTTAGAGAAGTGAAGGTGGTTAAACTTGTCACAAACAAGTAATAAAGTTGAGCTCTGGAGTTGACGCTGTTGTTACAGCGGTGGTAACAGGGTGGGTCTCCAAAGGACAATAAACCAATAAGGACTCTGGCAGTAAAAACATGATGATTAATGAGGCGTCTATAAAAACGTTGACTGCTTTTGGATTTTAAAATGTGGTGAAGCGATTTAAAGGGATATTTAGGCAATACCAAATACAGTAAGTATTTACAACAATGCAAAGGAGACTTTTCGTTTCATCAGCTATTAAAATAATCTATTCTTTTGTTTTTAACAGTATATTGTAGCATAGTATACTTTAAGTTTCATTATTAATTCATATGAAATGTTGTTTTCTGATTATTACTTTAGTTGAGAAATCTATATTAAAAACATCAATGCAACAACCTGAGTGCTCACACTGTATGTGTAGAAGTAGAAAGTAGAAAGTAGAAAATAAAATGTCCCATCAGCATCTGGATCAAAGTACTTCCGTACCAGCGCTCCATTAAGATAGGGATCATATATATTTGAGAGGTAGTACTTTCAAATAATCTTAACCCACACAACCACTGGAGGTGATGGTATGAATACTGGCGCAAAGTCGATTGCGCTGAAATTAAACTTGCTATAGAAAAGCCTATGGATCAAAGCGATGGCAATGTTAATTAAACGCAATCAATTCACAGAAACTGCCAGAAATCTTGTATTATCTATCAGAGAGAAAAGCATATTACTGCCTGGAATAATAACAAAAAGCTGGAGCTCTGCCTGAGTTTAAATAGAACCCTTCATCAGGGCCTGAATTAAACTAAAGACATTTTAATTTGTGATAATACGAGAAGAGAGCCTCAGTTTTTCTCTCATAACGATAACATTAATGCTTATAGGCTCGCCAGGCTCTAAAATAAAAGGGACTTTTTAACTGAGAAGATAAAGGAAAAATCAATTTGGGGGGGTAATCTTCGTAATGAGACAACGAAACAGACAAAAAGCTACTGACACTGTGAGTGTGTAATGAACAAAGACCAACCGTGGGCCCAAATGTTGCTGAATAAGCCTCCAGTTCACAGGTATCTTAATTTTCATTTCACACTGTTACACTGAGACTCTCCTGCAGAAACACAAATGAATGCCGGCTTTCACTTGTCATTGAAACAAATAGCAAAGCAGCAAGTGAGGCGAGACTGTGTGTGTGTGTGTGTGTGTGTGTGTGTGTGTGTGTGTGTGTGGTGAAGTTAGTTTGGCAGCACTTCTAACAATGTTGAGGCCCTCGGTGCTATCCAACAGAATGGCCCAGTCTGTCTCCACTCTATCTCAAAGAACCATATGCTTCTGGATAGCAGAGCCGACTCCTGTGTGTGTGTGTGTGTATGTGTGTGTATGTGTATGTGTGTGTGTGAGTGTGTGTCCATATGTCGTAGCATCTAACATCCAACATCTAAACATCCAGATGGCGAAGCATCAGTCGACACAATGTTTCCTTCCATCACCAGGAAGTAGCTTGAAAACCGTAAAAGACAATAAATATTCATCATCTGGGCTTTAGGGGCCGACCACACCGCTCGCTTTACAATTATAAAGCAGTTATGTTATTATGATAACAAAAAAATGAATTTTTAAATCCCAAAACACACTGAAGATGACATGAAGAATACAAGGAAACGGTGGTCTAAATAACCCAAAGGATTTAAAGTAAATTTGAGAGGAAGTGACAATCCAAAAATCCAGTCCTTCTTGTTTACTTTTGAGGCTTCTATCAGCCGGATTTATGTCCTTTAGATGATGGGGAAACTAATATCAATCCAACAGTAGTTTAAATAAAAGGAGCGAAAAAAAGCAGGGCTTTCGAGCTCCACTTAAAAATGTCTTACTTCTCAGGTTCAAAGCTCCGTTTGAGACGAGGCAAAGACAA
The DNA here is from genome assembly GCF_905237075.1 of Dicentrarchus labrax. Taxonomy (NCBI): domain Eukaryota; kingdom Metazoa; phylum Chordata; class Actinopteri; family Moronidae; genus Dicentrarchus; species Dicentrarchus labrax. Next base: position 19,496,535 of record NW_026136724.1, read on the forward strand.
TTTAGACTTTAATGTAATCTCATAACTGCAGAAGCGCTGCATTAGCTCATAATCTGATAATCACCCTGAACTGTTACAAGTATTTAACTTTATTATTCAGTCCGACATCATGCTCATTTTTAGCCATTTTCTCCTTGAGGAAGGGTTGTTATAATGCCATAACCAATCAGCAGTCATACTCATATATCCATTAAAACTACAGTGGCTGTGAAAAAGCCCATTTGTCCGTCGGGCCACTGTAGAAACATGGTGGTTCAACATGGCGGACTCTGTAGAAGAGGACCTGCTCCCTCTGTATATAAAAATGTCCAATGATCCAATAGATGCTACTAAATGTTACACACTGGAGCTTTAAGTCAACAGTTCTGTATGTGGACTAAAACAAAAGCCAACTAGGTTTGAAGTTATTTTTGTTTATGTTGTGCATTTCCATTATCCATTATCATCTGTTTATCTCGGGTCAGATCCAGGTGGCAGCAGGTCAAACTGGGCACTCCCGACGTCCCATCCCCCAGCAACGCCCTCCTGTTCCTCCTGAAAAATCCCAAGACGATCCCAGGCCAGATGAGATATACAATTCCTCCAGCAAGTTCTGGGTCTAAACCCTGGGGTGTCCTCCCAGTTGGACATGCCTGGAAAACCTCCAAAGGAAGGCGCTCAGGAGGATCCCGATCAGGAGCCCAGACCACCTCAACTGGCTTCGAAGGGAAGGAGCAGCAGCTCTACTCCGAGCTCCCTCTGGATGTCCAAGCTCCTCATCCTATCTCTAAAGCTGAGCCCGACCACGCTACAGAAGGAAACTCATTTGCTTGCATCTGCGATCTCGCTCTCACAACCCAAAGCTCATGGCCATAGGTGAGGGTTGAAACATTCATAGAGTGGTAAATTAAAAGCGTTGCCTTTATGTAGACGAAAAACTTTCTCTAAGAGCACTGTTCACATAGTTGGCTGTATACTTTATGTATAGCTGGGAGATAAAAAGAAGAAGTATTCAGTATATAGAGAGATGAGGGCTGAATCATCCCTGGTCAAAACCAGAGAGAGGTGCTTTATAAAAAAGAAAATAATCGGACAGACGCCCACTGAGTGACACTAATTTTGGGGGTCATTTCTTTTCCTCATCCGAGGACAGGCAGATAAAGAAACATGGGGACCTCGAAATTTCTGAAATATTTCCACGAGTTTTATTAAATCTCCTGGAGGTTATTGTGTATTCTTCACTCAGCTCACCCACCATTGACCTCTCCTCTGCCTCTTTCATTTTCACTTTCTTCAATATGATTCAACAACTGGCTCTGAATCAGTAAATAGCACGGGAAGGCAGAAGGCCGAGGTTGCATATCATTCTGATTTAAAGAATAAACTTCTTTCTAAAAAAGTTTTTCTTGGACAAACACTGTGAATGAAATGTATTATGACTATGATTTATATTAGCAGCCGTAGTGTAAACTTCGATGAGCTCGTATTAGAAATGAAGCAGACGGAGGACAGGCATACACAGCAGGTCCAGATTGTAGGCAGGGACGCCCTCTGCTCGCTGTCTGACCTCTGCGCCAGGAAAAAACAAAACAAAACAAAAGCCCCCTCCACCCCCCCAACACACACACACACACACACACACACACACACACACACACACACACACACACACACACACACACACACACACACACACACACACACACACACTCTGTCTATCACACACACACCATGAGTCATGTGTCATGTGCCAAGAGGGACGGTCTAACAACAGCAGCCATGTCCAGAGACAAAGGCCCCAAACACACTTTGTCTTATGAACACACACACACACAACTGAAGTTCATGCTTAATGCCTGCTAACACACACACATACAAAGACAAGAGGGAGAGGACAGTCTGAATAAGTTCATCCTTAAAAGCTTAACATTTTGGATATAATAGGGTCGTTGTTGTTGTTTTAAAGAATTGGAGTGTCTTCTGTCTCCACTGCCTCCACGGGGAACTCAAAGCCAGACAACAGACAGTGGTCAGTCTGTTAAACTGGGGGACTCAAATTCAGTTTTTGCTCTCCAGGAGTCAGAGCTGTGTTCACATTTTTTAGGATTAAGGCAACATACAGACTTTAAACGCTGTGAGACCTGCGAGTCAAAGCATCAACCTTCACACTTGGCTCACAGCCTTGCCTCACCAGCTGCTCTGATTTATACTGCTGCTTGGAGCAAAGTCAACCGGGACCCATTAAGACTACGATTATATTCATAATTGCTAGTACTTGTTTAGCATTTATAAGCAGCATATCAACATTTAATAGGTGGTTTATTACACAATATAATGCACTTTTAAGTAGACAGAGCGAGGTTGCTGTGTAAACGCAAAATAAAGTAAAAAAATATAGTCAAACACAGTTGTGATAATATAAATTATGTCATAGGAGAGGTTACAGTTGTTGACAAATACTGAAAAGAAACACTTTATAACTGCATACACCTACATGTGTTGCATTTATTAAGTGATATGTGCTTATAAATGCTAAATATGAGGGTTAAAGTAAAAGCGTTACATCATTATTGATTTATTATTAACTGAAAAACTGCTTCGAGGATCTTGTTTTGTCTGAAAAACATTCAAATATATTCAATTTACAATGATAGAAAACAGAGAGAAGCAACACATTTGCATTCGAGAAGCTAGAACTGACTAGTTTTGGGCATTTTTAAATTGAAAATGACCAATTACACAACTGATTGTCGCCTTACGTTTCTAAACTAAAGTTACATTTAGTGACTGTTGAAGTTCTGACTTGCTCTTTGTGGTTTTTCAGCCACTAATGTCTGCACTTAGGGCAAGACTAGTTTGCTCAAGGTACTAATCCCATACCAGGTTTCCTCGTCTCTTAGGGATTTTAATGAACGGAGCATTGAATGCAGCCCGGAGATCATCCTGCTCATTAAAATGAAACCTGTTTGAAGATGACGTCATTCTTGTGACTGTCATGTGTGACGCTTAGTACGAGTCATTTGAGGTCATGTTTATGCAGACCTTAAGGGAAGGTCACAAGTTCTTCTGAAAAGCATGAAGTCACAGCTTCAGACAGCTGAAATCAGACTTCTCCACAGAAGACCTTTTTTCTCACAGCGGATATCAACTGAATTCATTTATTAGAACATACTGTAACTTTCACATAAACCAGTTTCCACGCAACTGTAGCTTCCTTTAGACTACTCTACACACACCTGCTTAGACACATTCATTGCCTTTTTCACACACATACTTGCTCTCACACACTTAACAACCTTTAGTGAGAAATACATCAGTGAGTACTGTTTCCGTGGCTAAATGCTTTAGCAACACAGGTGTGATAATAATGGCTTTATGTTCCAGTCAGCAAACCTTGTAGCAGGCCGACATTTTGACACGTTACAGTAGGAAAAAGCACAGGTTTACATAATAACATACTACTTCAGTTTCAAGGTCCTCCAATTGCTCATGCTGGCTCGCTGGCTGGATAATATTCTGCTTACATATTTTCCCCAGAGTCCTTGTTGATGTCTGCAAATGTATTGTTTAGTCCGACCTACAGTCCAAAACCCAAAGATATTCAGTTTAAAATGATTAAAAAAAACAGACAAAAGCAGCAAATCCTCACTTTGGGAAAGCTGCAACCGGAGAATTATTGGCATTTTAGCTTACAAATCTAAGTAGATTTTTTTGTTGATCACCTTAACTATAAATCGACTAATCTTTACAGATATGCTCAACTATATTGCACATTAAGTCCTCAGATATATACGTTAATCAGGGTTTAGTGTTGTTGCATTTTGTAGAAAAAGAAATGAATCAGCTCCAAGCTTTGGAAAGATTCAGATTTAATTTCTTAATCGCTCCAGCCCTCGTTTAACCATAGAGATGAATGTGAGAGGCTGTGATGGACCAAAGGAAAGGAAAGATATAAAAGACAAAAAAAAATAAAAATGTGTGCTCAAGATCTGTGGAAAAGAAAGAGCTATTCTGTCAAAACGGATAATGAATGTTAAAACTATGCAAATGCTTAAACTATCTGCATAAGTCCTTTTTAAACATAGGATTTTAAAATGTGTAAATGACTGTGTAGAAGTGTGCATTTGTGTGTGTGTGTGTGTGTGAGGGGGGACTTATTTGTGTAGGATTTTAAGCAATTAGGACAGGAAACAGAGGAGCTGTTGCTTTGGCTTCCCTGTGGAATTAAGATATGCATCAACACACACACATGCGCACGCGCACACACACACACACACACACACCGAATTCCCACACTGACCAACAACACGGTCTCAGCTGTGAAACATCACGTACACACACACACACACACACACACACACACACACACACACACACACACACACACACACACACACACAACACACACACACACACACACACACACACACACACACACACACTTAAACACACTCCCTTCAACTTCCTCTTGACCCATTTCCCAAACATAACACACCACCTCTCTGTTTTTATCTCTCCATCCCTCCATCTCTCCTCTCTCTCCTCGTCTGCTGGAAGCAAAGCAGACCAGACCATTTCTGCTTTGTGTCACCAGATCAGAGGACGGACACACAAACACACAAACACACACACACACACACGGTTAATCAGTTTGTTTATGAGGCCAAAGGCATGCAGAGCAAAATCCTTTTCTAAACTTTCATGTAACTCGGCTGCACTGTTTCAGGGTTCAGAAGGCTAATGAAACTACTGTACGACTGATAAATGCGACAGACATTTTGCCTTTCATTTACTTTACTTTGATCAATTATGAGTTTATTAAAAAAAAAAATGATACTACACAGACTTGCCAGACAGATGCTAATCACATATTTTTCTCAGCTTCCTTCAGCATGTATTACTTGTTACTACTGTAAGGATGTCATTTTTCAGCGGGGATGGGACTTTCATATTAGAGTCTCTGAACTGTATCCTCTTACTGTCCAGCCACTTTAATCCAGATAAGAGACGAGAGGAGCTGATAAAGATGTTGATCTGGTCAGCTAAGCCGACCTCAGTTATTATCATGTGCTCAAAGCCATATGCTTAAAGAGCGGGAGCGAGTGGGGTACCTGCAGACACTACTCAGGGTTAAAAAAGGTAGCATACTCCCTAGCTAGCATACTGTTTAAAAAAATATTAATAATAATAAATTTACAGTTAATATTCTCCTAAAAAGATGCTAGAATTAAACACCAGTCAAAGATAGTAAAGCACAGAGCTCAGACTTAGTGCATCAACAAGCAGAGCATTTCTTCTTTTGATCATAACATTATTATTTTATTATTATTATCAACATTTGTCAGGAAATAGTATTAGTTAATTCATTCATTGTGTTATACCCTACAATGCACACAGGATATTGTGATTTGAAATGTATTAAGAAAGTGTGCAACGGAGAACGCTTCATTGGTCCTGTAGTGTCTTTAATTTAACAATGTAATTAATAATAGGGCCCCAAAGAGCCTCCACGTTTCCAGATGACCTCCTAAAATGGTTCCTCATTTTCTCCGAGTTTAAGAGCGTCATGAGGTCTTTGAGCCGCAGAGATACTTTGGGGGCGAATGGCGACTTCCACTCCAACAATATTCTAAGTGTTAACAAGTACGCAAAGGCAATACGGTCCTTTAATTATTTGATGATTACTTGAAAAATGGCTATTTCTGCACACGGTGTCAACACCCTTCCAAACCCACACACGCTCAACTAAAGGTGGAGCTGAGATAATCTGTCCATTAGTTGTAGTCCATTGAAGTTGCTGGCAAAGACAGCTGTTAAAAGCTAACGTTGGCTATTCAGGGATAGCTGATAAAGGTGGCTAATTGTATAAAGTTACTGACAGTGTTAATATGTTTGCGAAGTTATCTGTACAGTTCTTTAACTCTAACTTTTGCTACTTGACAGATTTTAATACCCAGTTTTGTCAGTATTATAAAAGTATAGAGGTTCGATATCTGGGTCAGGGTTAAGTGTTTGTCTGATGTAGAGTCAGACTGCGTGGTGCTGAGTAAATAATAATTACAAAACTTTTGGCAAAACTTTCACACACAGTCGTAGCAGTATAATACACCCACTCGAAGGTTTGAGGAATGCAGAGGAGATGAGACGAGGAATACGAGGACGGAAGGAAAAACAAAGAGAATGTGGAAAATAGGGAACGAGGGAGGGGAGAGATAAAAGGTGGAGGGGTTGAACAGAGCTGCAGTTTGTTTAACAGTCCGACAGGAAATGTTGAATCTGGCTCTATCAGTATGCTCCGATCAAGGCCACCGAGACGGCCCAGTTCCAAAATGAAGTGGAATCTAAATGGATCCATATTGGTGGAAGAATTTCTTTGTTTACAGAGACGTGTTTGGAGAGATGTAAAGAGGAGGAAATGAGAAAAAGAGAGAGGGCAGACCAATCTGAGATACAACCAAAAACCAATATGTGAGAGCATTAGAGAAAAAACTTCCATAACGTCTCTTAACCGTTTGTACTGATCTTTCTATCTCATGTCTCTACTTCCCTTTCCCTCTTTCAATATCTCACCTCCTTCCATTTCCATCTCTCTCTTTATGAAAACTCATTTCTAAAGGATTTATTAAGTGACATTATCTTGCAACAAGTGTGGTGATATTCCTTTATTTCCCCGGAGAAGGTGGACTGAACACCCACCTGCTTTGCATTCACTTAATCCCACATATTTAAAACGGGGAGATGCCAAATACAACCCCAATCCAACACAGGTTTCTGACACAGATAAGAGCAAATTCCTTCATCTAGCTGGTTGTGTTTTTTTGAGTCATACTATGGATTCAAATGTGACATTAGCTTTTCAGTCAATCACTTAATTTTTTATTCTATAAAGTTTCAAAAATAGCCAAGAAATGGCCTCGTACACGTCTTAAAGATTCTTAAAGTACTCCAAAACCCCAAAGGTATTGGATCTGTAATAAGTTAAAATAGAAAAACAGTAAAAGTTTCGCATTTTCACAGGTCTGTCTTTACATTGCTTTCCTATAACTTTGGAAGATTTCATTAATTCCGACTGCTGATGCCTCATTTTCACTTTAGATGAACTTGAAAATAGTTTTGCACAAACCAAGGAGTGTGGATTCTGTCCATCACTTATATTGAAAGCGCATAAGAAAGTTTTAAATGGCCATTATGAACAAGAGGAATTATTTAAGCAAGCAAAACCTATTTCAGTGTTCATATAAGCAGCTGACTATGGTTTTAAGACTGAAGATTGAAAAACTTAACCTATTCTTTAGGCCGGGTCACAACAGCATTTAAAATGGCAACATTTTACAGTGCAAACTATATATTTCAATGGATCAACAACAATTTGCTTGCAGGGAATGAAGCAAATTCAACTTTGGTTAATTTCGACACGGAAATATGCACTGTTGACCAATAGCAAACCACTTTAACAGTGTAGGAGGCTTTCGTATCTTAGCCTATAATGGCTTGATAGCATGTTAGCAGTTAGCTCATCAGCTACAGTAGTTCATCAACTAGCTGGAAAAGAGTCTACAAGTTGCAGCCTATCAAGCAAAGCTGCATATCAGACATTCGCTCTGCCTCTTTCTGGTGAGACTGGGGACTTTCAGTGATTAACTGATTATTAAAATCTAGGAGGCCCAATCAACTAATTGATTAACTGTTTCACCACTAGATTCAGTCTAGACTTTTAGCCATAAGCTTGATCCAGAACCATGTGAAAATAACTAAATCCTATTTTTTTCCCCCCCAAGTAGCAGTTTAAAGGTTTAAGACTACAGTAATGCCCTAGTGTGATCTAGAAACTAATTATCTAATGTCATCTAAGTGCAGTTCTGGCAGCTTTCCCACCAACCGAAGAATAACATGTTTTAGAAATGACTGAAAACTCAAAGCAAAATTCCCAAAACATCCCTATCAGCCTTTCAAAACCCCCATATCAGACACAACTGCAGGAATGGATGGCCGGATAGGTGGGAGCAAACACATCTGGTTCTGCTCAACATGACAGACATTCCTCAGGGTAGAGGGAGAGAGAGAGGAGCGATAATGAACTGGTCTTTTACACCGACATCAGTCTCACCAAAACCCACTCCCAGAGGGCATCTCGGCAGATCAGAAGTATGAGGTGTTGACCATGTAAACAAAATCCCACGACTTCCAATCTGATGCAACCAAAGGGTGTGGGAACTGGGGCTGACACTGTGGCCTTTATGTAAAGTTATTACTTTTCTGTGGCAGTCCATTACTGAGAGAGCTTCAATGACTTCAGTGAATAAAAATGTTGTTTCCTGGTTTATTACTGCAGTTTTTCAATGTGTTGAACAAGTTGGGAAATATCTCCCAGTATGACTTCAGACAATTTTCCAAATTTCTTGTCTTTCCGTGTCTATGTGAACATTTTTTATGACATTCCTTGAAGAAAACTTAAAATGAAACAAAAATAAAAGCACTATATGAAAACAAAGCAGCCTCCTCACAACGCTTGTCCATGAGTGATTGTCAAGCTTTGTTTCTACATAGTTGTAGAACAATTAACTGTTACTCCCAATAGCTCCCCTTCCAAACCTCGTCCTTTTGAAGATATCCATGTATAAAAAGAGTGCTGTGGATCATATAAGACGTGCTGCTTCTCAACCTCATAAATTAGTCTTTTATCATTTCTGGCAGAAAGAAAACTTCTCCCACTCGCGCCCAAGTTGACTCCTGACGGGTCTTCACATTGCCAAGACCATCTCCCACTCCATTGCATTGGCCAACTATTTATGTGTGTTATCGTGTCAACTTTATAACTCACTGTTACTGTTGATCTGAACATGGCAAAAGCAAAATATTCTCACCTGTACTTGGAATCCTAAGCACTGCCTCTTTCCCTCAGTGTACCAATCATAACTAAGCTATTGTTTCCATTCTATTCCTAAAACCTTAAACAAAATCTGGTTCAATGTAAAGACTGGATTGAGCTGTGCGGTAGAGATCATCTTAAACTGCTATGGGTGGACTAACAGTAAAGACGTAGGTCGGGCTGCACTTGATTTTTTTCAAAAAAAAATAATCAAAAATGTTTGGTTTTGTCCAACCACTGGTCCAAAACACAAAAGATATTCCATTCATACTGACATAAAACAGAATAAAGCAACAAATCTTTATATTTAGGAAACTGGAGCCAAAATGTTTTAATTTTTTTCTTGATAAATGACTTAATTATCAAAACTTTTGCCAATTGATTTTCTGTCAATCATTGTTGACAACAGTTTCAGCTATTGACGTGTCCATTCTGTTTACCAAAAGCTGTCTAACATTGCAATAATACCCAGGGGGGACAGTGCTAAGGACTGGTCAATTATTATGACTGACACTACTATCCTTAAGGCCTAACATGGCTAAAAAATAGTTGAGTTTAATAGGGTCTCATCGTCCAAGCTCCATTTTAAAATTCTGGTCGGTAATAACTTCATAACCACCATTTGGTGGAAATGTAGCTGTCAAATCATGACTGATTACAGTCGTATCAATTACATAAAATCTACAAAGCCACATGGGTTACAGGGTATGATTCCATCTCAAACAGCTGCTTCCGTTTGATTTTTCTTAATCGCAGACATCTATTTTTAGGGGTAAATACAATTCCTCACACCCCTCTCTCCCTCTCTCTCTCTCTCTCTCTTTCCACGGAGCTTAATCGAGCAGAAATGCAATGTAAAAAATAATATTCCAAACACACAATCGAACTCCATGAAAGACAAGGCTCCCATCCAAAACAGCAGCAGCAGTAGCAGTGGAAATCAGAACTTCTCTCTCTCTCTCTCTCTTGCAATAGAAAATGAAATGCCAAGCCTGGCTAAGGACATAATGAAAAAGCTATTATCAGCATGAGCTTTCATCAGCACTGCATTCAACCATGTTCAATACAAACTGATTCTCTCATCTCATGCTGTACCCATCTGAATGCCGGGGTATAATAAAGGAGGTAAGATAAGAGAGAGAGAGAGATCACTTTTTTTTTTCCCAGATGAAGAAGTGCATCAGCACATTTACAGACCAGACAAAGTTTTTATGAACGACACAAGGCCACATTCGCCATCGCAAAAGGCCAAAATGTTCAACCTCACATTGGAAGAATCAGATATAATCAAATCATTAGTACAGGCTGTGTATCTGCACTTTCTTTACCTCCGATATCTGTGTCCGTTCCTCTGTCGGCCTTTAAATTTTCCTGCTTTGTTGTGTCTAAATCTTGATATATTTATTCTCTCCGCAAGTCTCCATCCATCTGTGACCTCCAGCATGACTGTCTCTGAATTCAAATACAGCCACTTCATACAATATTAAATGAAATATTGAATTATATATATATATATATATATATATATATATATTTTATAGTACAATATTCAAACTATATCCAGCATATATTAAGGTCTAATGAGGAAGGGCTGAAGTCAGGCCTGTCAAGTATGCATCGAATTGGAAAAGATTCTGAGATATGACAGCTATAATGTGGCTAAAAGTTGCTTCGATATTTTGGAAATAGTCCTCTGGTAGAAAAATTGGAGGTTGGTATCATAAAATATACAGCTCTGCAGTGCAGTCAGTGCAATTCAAAAACTATTTTAGGTTTGGATTATATTCAGGTCAGTAATGTAATCTGGGAACACAATATTATTTTTGTAGGTTTTTTAGCTTCTTTCTTGCCCCGTCAGCCTTTATTGGGATGCTGAAGTGCTCACAGATTTCCAAACTTAAAAATAAGAGATCCAAGTTTTAATAAACCTGAATTATAATTTACGTTCACCTAGCAGTTACTGCTAGCTGTCCGCCATTAACTTCTGTCCGACTAACAAAGAAGATCTCTTTCCTCCATCTCTGCTAGATGGAACATGTTCACCATGCTAAATTGTAGGCGTTCAATCTTTGTACACACAATTGCCTCCTTTTGACAGTCATTCTCACTGCCACAGAATCATTCCTGCAGGGCAAATTTGCAGCACATAGGAAACTGAGAATGCTTTTTCTTCATTGAGCCCTGTACAAACATGAAAGCTTTGTGGTAGAAGAAAGGGATACTGGATGTTATACAATTTGAGGTGGAGGAGAGGATACTTGTTCTGCATCTCAATGTTGAATTTATATTTGAGGATTGTTATATTTTCCTATTTTCCTCCCTTTTTGGTGTCTGGGATATAATAATCTATTTGTGGTTTATTTAAGTTCACACTGTGTGTTATTTTCGATTTATTTGTTGTTACATTAGCTGTTTCGGTTGAGCTTATTTTATTTATTTGAACCCTCAAACTCAACTCACTTTTCATGTTTTTAAAGCATGTTTTGAAGCCCACTTAGCCTCTATGTGGCGTCTCATCTGTGTGACATAGCACGTATAATTTATGAAACAGAGCTGCAACTAACCATAACTGTCACAGTTGCTGATTATTTTCTTGATTTATCAATGAATAAATTCACTGTTTATTCTACAAAACATCAGAAAATAGTGGACAATTCCCATCACATCTTCAAAGAATTTCTAAATGAATCCTCACAATTGATAAACTAGAACAAGAGAATGTTTGGCATTTGTTCTTGAAAATGACTTGAAACGCTTTATCAGAATTCTTGCCGATTCATTTTTTGTCAGTTGACCAATTAACTGACTAATTGCTTCAGCTCTGGAATTAAATGCCTCCAACTGGCATTGACAAAGCTACTAAAAAAAAAATTGAAAAAATTGTTCTTTTCCTGCCATAATCCACACCATTTGACAAATTTAAGGACCCCTTGCCTTATTTTAAATAAAAGCTCTACAATCACATTTATTCTCTTCAAATCATAACAAACGTGGGAAGTGAAGAGGATCCAGGAGAAGACGACACTGATGATTTAGAGAAGATCTTGAATTGTGTGAAGTCTTCTCTAAATGAGCAACACATATCATAATTCAGTTCGAGTTGTTCTTCACGGCCTGCTGGACCAGATAATCCATCCACAATGGTGTACATGTTCACTGTGATGACTTAAAGCTGTGATACTCAATCTGCATTTGAGCCTTTAAAGGCAAGACTTTTCTGGAGCAGGAAAGGAACTGTTGACAGTAATACTGACAGCCCATATCTTTTTTAGTGTATGCGTGTGTGTGTGGGTGTGTGTGTGTGTGTGTGTGTGTGTGTGTCATTGTAAGTGTGCGAGTGTAGTTCACATTTTTGAGCCAGCCTTCACAGCTGCAGCTCCCCTCTGAGGCACACAAACACCCACACAGAAATAAAGATGCAAACACACTGAACTTCCTTCTACACAACAAACCCGAGCTTTCCTGTACACCTCCCAGAGGAAAGTGGGAGAATGTGTGTGTGTTTGTGCACTAAGGTTTAAGTGTGTTTTTTTTTTTCAAAACAAGGTTCTCTGAAAAACAAGAAACTAGATATTAAGATAAATACAATACAAGCAGTTTGGGTGGAAAATGAGCTTTCTTTAAGTGGGCTTGTTTAAGGACTGCAACTAATGATTATTTTCACTATCCATTTACTGACTGCTTTTTCAGTAATCGTTTAGTCTATAAATGTCCATTTAATTCTTCCACAGCCCAATATTTTATCATAATTTAGTCTGATCAGCAGCCAAACAACAAACTTCTAGCTTTTTCCAGAGCTTTCAACCACATCTCAAAGTCAAAGGTGGCTTTCATACTTCAGTGTAAACAAATCCTGGTTTTGTTTCTACAAAAACAGCATTTTTTTTAAAATCTAAAAATCATTGCTTAACTTCTGCATCTGGCCCTCACTTTATTCATTCCTTAGCCAGAGACAAACTCTTTTCTTAACAAGACATGGACACAATATCATGAAGCTCAATCTGAGACTAAGAAAAACTGTTCTCAAGACTGTTGGTGGTAACTGAGCTTTCAGTGTAGATATAGCAGGGTGTCATCTGCATAAAAGAAGTCAACTCATTATGTCCATGAATAATAAATTCAAATACACTGAATGTGGAGTAAAATGTGTTGTGTCATTCAGTACTAGTCAGTCTTTTCAAATATATAGACATAAATACCAGAGTTTCAAATCCATTATCAAAATAAATACTATTCCCGATACCTTACATTGAAAAAAAAAAGTCTATACAAAAGAAACCACAATTAAATCATTCAATCTAAAATTGTTTGAAATGAGGAACAATTTAATTTAAGAAGCAAGTAAATAAGATTACATATCTAAGCTTTCAGCACTCAGTGTTACAGGTCGGTACCAAAAAAGTAACCCTAACACCTAAACTGTGACTGAAAACAACATGAGTTCCTCTAGTTCAAAATACACCAGCCGAGTGGGGACCATTCAGTTAAATAGTTCACACTTAACGTAGGAAACAGCAGATATGATAACTTTAAATATACACTGTTAAATATTAACAACCAGTCACCCATTGTACAAAAGACAAACAGAAGCAGTTTCATAAATGCTTTATTATTACAGCTGAACCACTTCCTGTATCAGCTGTATTATCAGACTTGCCTTCCTGTATGCTTTTTATCACTCTGACAGCCTCCCATGTGTTCACATCATACACACTAAAAGGCTTCACACTAGAGAAATTATGTGTTTGTGTGTGTTATAAAGCCAAATAATTAGGTAACAACTCTGGAATACTATGTGTTGACACAGCAACTCCAGTGTAATGAACTGGTTTTATGAGAATTTTATATGACATAGCCTATAGAAAGAAAAGCAGAAAAAACCCAACAGTGTGCTAAATGCCCCATGAGGCTGTAATACTCATTACACAACAGAAAACTAACGAGAAAAAGTTTTTGGAGGGATGAAAAACAGAGAGACATCTTAGTTGTTTAAAGATATTAACCACTAGTAAGGCCCAACAACACATAAAAAAATCCAACAACACATAAAGTTTGGTCTCAGCATGGTGCCAGAAGAAGGGCCATTTTGTTACAAAAATCAAAAGGGTTAATCGTCTGTATACAGTGGCAATTTCATGTTGTTTAAGACACACAAACATTCCCTTAATCCCCAGACCAGGGACAGTACCAGGCCTCTGAAGATGTACTACTAAGAAACAATTTGTCAAAAGAGTCGAACAATAACTACATAACTTTTTATTCAGTAATAACCTTTAATTTGTCATAGTTTCGGTGTCTTCATTGCTGTCTAGCAACTACAAAACAACAGGTAATCAGTCCATTATCACCCACTTATAGTAGCGACTCGTATTCGTATTGTGGCAGCAAGCCAAGATTAGTAAAAAGCTGGAAGTTTAAGAGAGCTTAAAAGTTTGTTTGGAGGAGGGTAGTGGACGCAAAAGGTCTACAGACATTTGACTTGTATGATTAGCATGCTATATCAGTTACAATCTAGTACAGCTGAGACTGAAATCAACATGCTTACAGTCTGGTACAAAAACAGTTTCAGTCTCTGCAGCTAATTTCACCATTCAACAAGGGAGGGGTCTTTTTTTCTATAACACCCATTTTAATTATATCAAGGTTACAATTTATTCATATTTCAGGGCATGGCCGCTTCATTGGCCAACAGCTGTGTATTTGCTAATTTTCGGATTAGCTGGGAGCCGGCCAATATTAGCCAACATGAGCTTATCAGTGATACATTGCTATGGGAAGATATATTTGTACAGAAACAGCAGTACAGGATTGCCAAATATGTGTCTGAGGTCATTTAGAAGCAAAACATGTCAAAATTAAGATTAGAGAAGAGATATGAAAAAAGGGAGAGAGCCGAGTCGATTAAGTCTTTCCTTACCTGTTCAGTGTTCAGGCCTGTTGAACTGTAATGACACGAAGCGCTTCACTCTCCTCTCCTGCACAAAACAAAGAAGTTACATTTGTTATTTAGCAGTTCAGTCAATTTTGATTTCATGGTTGTTCATGCCAATTAAGGAATCCATTATACTTTATTCAAACTTGGCAAATTACTCTTTGTTCCCTTTTCGAACTGGACAAAGAACCTCAAAACAAGTCATATATACGCGTTCAGGGCTGACGTGAACAAGAACAGCAACAGTTTGAACATTAATAGCATCACTACTGGATGAAGTCCTCAGTGAACTATTTTTAGCTTAAATCAGAGTTTTATAAGAATCCCCCCCATGGAATTCTGTAAGTGTTTCATCAGCCTGAGCGGTCAATTAGAGTTAAAACATGTAAATTAACGAAATTAAAGCCATGAGGTACAAACTGCAATTTGAGGGAAGGTTAATTATGCAGAGAAACAGCTAAAAGCTGAAGAGATAGGAACAGCATGGAAGTCAACTTTAGAGGAGATCACGCCTACACATTATCTCGGCTAGTTGGGGGTAGAGGGGGTACTTGACAAAGTAGGACACATACACACACACGCACATAGATGCTAAATACACTTAATGGAAGCGACACTCAGCCTCCAACTTTTTCTATGACTCAGCCTAATCAGACTTTAGTGGTCCATGTTATCTGAACCAAACTAATCAACCACCTACACTACCAATCATCCATGAGTCAGAACACTTAACTCCACAGCCTGGCACAGTGAACAACCTCTGATTAACATAGTTTTAAATACTTCACAGTTACCATTGATTAAACGTCTTTCATGGTGGACATCCTGATCCAGGTTCTGCCCATGTAGGACCACTTTCCATCAAGCCTCATACAAAGGGACACTGCATTCAATTGCATCTTAAATTCAAAGGCAACAGCAGAGAGTGAAAAAGTTTCAGGAAGGACAGACTTGAGTTTGGCAAGATGCAGCTGATCTAAGATCGGATCTTGATCAGCGTATATAAAATGGATGTAGAGGAAACAGAGCTTCGAAATTTGATTTGGCTGGGCATGAATTAAAAAGAAAAGCACTCAAAAAGTAAATAGTCTTGTCAAGGCTGCGTAGCGCTCTAAATGCGTTATCTTTGTCACAGAGAAAAAGGATCCTGCACACTGAATAGAGGTAACCAAAACGACAATTTATTAAGTCAAATGATGTTGAGACATACTGTCTTCAGGTACAATTCGATTACTGACGGTTCATTTATAGATTGGCTCAACCTGGGTTGAATCAAGTGAAGCTGTATATGGACCTTGAAAATGACCAGATGCAAATGTAATAAAACGTCATAATTTTACTTAATAAATCTATTCCGTGTGCTGGAACCTTTTATGTCAATGCATTTGATATGTTGGGATGTATATAGGCTACACCACCCTATGAATCATGAATTATCTTTATTATAGAAAATGTTTGGAATCTGGATCCAGGTCAGCATCATTAGGTGGTGAAAAAGTTGGTTTCGAGCCCTGTACTGTAACTCTCACGCATCCTGCTGTAAATATGCCTGAATTATACATGACTTTTTGTTTTGTGTATCAGCCATCGGCAGCCTTTCTCTCGAAGTATTGGTATCAGCAACTGAAAAACCCGTACTGGTTGACCTCTAATTGGCTACATCACTTAAAAATGCATCATCCATGGCAAATGTAATGCATATGCGCAAATGTGTATGCCCCTGGAAATTGGTTGGTGGAGGTGGTCAGTGCCAGCCATATATACTGCATATAGACTGTTGAGTAAAGTATGTGTCCAGTTTGTGATTATCAAACTAACTTCAGCCTGTTTTTTCCGTACACATCCACATCTGCTCTTCTTCTATATTCTACCTTCCGAAACTTGTAGAAAGAAGGTTTTCTTTATGCCAACATTGTGATGTGTTGCTCTAATGAATAACCACAAAATAAAAAGTACAGCGTGATCGATCAATCCTCCACTGAGCTCAATCAGACAGATCCTAACTTACCATGTGATCAGTTAAGCTGCAAGATAACGGTTTAAACAACTCACTCATTTTTCCTGAAGCTATAAATCTGCATCTCCTTTAGCACTGTATGTAGATTGGTAGCGAAATTAAATTATTTTCTTTATGGATTAATTCACTGATTGTTGCCTCAATTAATCAATTTATCCCTTAAAATATCAGAAAATAGTGATATGCCTGACTGATGCCAATAACGTGACACTGAAGTCACCCTTTATTAAGGTTGCCAGTATTTACCAATAAATATGATATTCACAATCTCATCAAGACCACAACTTCAGCTAACTCCATGAACAGAATTTCACTTCATTCATTATTTGTTTGTATGTTTGTTTGTTAATCTCTATTCAGCTAGTTTTCCAGTGGAGGACATGTTGCTCCTCTTACAAAGTCGTGTGTCTTATTAAAAGGAAAGAAGGGACAGTTGGAAGGATTTTAACATGTTTACTCTTTAATTAACTGGATATTATGCATCCATCCAACCATCTGTCAATCGATCCTGCATCTTTCCAGCGGTAAATACAACCTTCTGTATCGCAGCACACAATGTCCTTGGGACTTAATAAACACTCTAGTATTCCAGAGCAGTGGTGGCTGTTTATGTTTCTATATCTCATTAGCGTGTGGATCACTGAAATTTCATTTGTAAAGTAACAGTGAGGATCTTTATACATTTTCATGCATTTCCCCAAAGAGTTCAAGGGACTCATATGGGAGAGATTTTTCATTTATTAAAATGAACAGAACAATTCAGTCACAAGGAGATAAAAACGGTGGCAGTCATTTCTTTCCTTAATTAAACAGTTTATAATGCAGGACAGGAGGACAGGAAAGGCTTTACTGTCCTGATTTCATGTAATTAACCATATACTTTGTGTCCTCCACTTCGCCAACACCTCTTCAGAAATGTTATGAAAGCTTTGTAAAGTTTACTGCCACCATTTTACTTCAAGTTTTTAACAATAGTTGCTATACTTACAAGTACGGACACTGATACATCGTTTTAGTGAAGTACTTGCTCAACCCTAATGAATACTAACAGAAATATTGGCACGAAAATGCCGTGTGCAAGATCAATGCAGCTGTAAAAGTCGTCTTACAGAAATAATACCCCTAAATCCGTTATACGATTAGCTATTCTGTTGACTGAAAATGGCATTGATGGCCTCAAGATATTTTCAGAATTTTAGAATCACAAATTATGACTTCTTTAAAGAGCAACTTAATGACAGTTGTAGATACAAACCCCCAGGAGGAGCACGGGGCTTTGAAGCCAATTTGACAGAGTGGCCGAACCGTGTAATTACAGCAATGGCGTCCATTACGTGATGCACACTGGCCCTAAAAGGACTTTTTCCCGTAAGGTTACATCATGAAAGAAGTGGCTGTAAAATGACATAATGACTCGTTTCAAATCAGAATTTGATCCATTCAGTCCGATAACTTTGTTAAAGTGTAGAAGATTTCGCAAGATTAAATCATTTATCCGCATTCAATTCAACGGAGGGCTAAACCGGGAATGTTAGCCGGCTCGTCCAGAAGAAGTCTGGGTATTTTCTTTGCAGGGGGAATTAGCTTTTTAGCCACTGAACAGCTTTTATAGGAACGCAAAGTATCACGTTCTCTTTATACAGCTATTCTTGCTGCTCCCCCTGGTGGTTGACTTGCTGCAGTGATGTAGAAGTGTACTCTGGGTGTGGCCAGTGCACTACGACATCACTGTTGGTGTGGTCAACCAGAAGAGGTCGGTGAAATGAACACTTTCCAGCTCGGTGTTAAGTTACTCTGTAAGGATGCTCTGGAACCGCTGGTATTCAGAAAAGCCCTGGTGGCTCGAAATCCAATAAAAGAAGGAGTTAACGCCTGCATTCTTGGAATTCCCCTCCCCTGTAATATCGACGCTGGTATCGAATGACTGTTGCTGAGAGAAGGAGGGAGAACAGAAGTATGAGAGTGTTAAGAAATGGAAGTGAGGTAAACATATACACCCAATAAGCTGAAGAACACCAGAGAGGAAACACACACACACACACCCTGGAAAAAGAAAACAGGAGGAGGATGAAGAGAAAGATTTAGGTTCAACATGTGCAAACTGAAAATACAGTAAACACACACACACACACACACACACCTCTGCTGTATGACAGATGGAGAACAAGCGTTGAATGCTGTGATGTGATTTGCAGGTTGATGTGTTTTTGCTGGCAGAGTATTTCATGATAGTTTATTACACTTTGAGTCTTTTTAAATCAAGGAACACACACACACACACACACACACACACACACACACACACACACACATACAGAGGGAGGAGAGGAGCCTTGTAAATCAGTTGTGCTGGCTGGTTCTTATCTGAGAAATGCCAGCTATGAGAGCAGGGCGGTACAGTGAGCTGAAGGCTGTGGAGCTGAGCTTTCTCTCCCTTTAATGACTCGCATGGAGCCGCTGCCTCATTGAACAGCGGGGGGGGGCTGCCAGGTTGAGGTAAGAACAGCATCATAATGTGCAAGTAATGATGAAACATTATGAAACAACACTGTATGCGTAACAAATGCTTCAACACGGATCATAGTCTGACATAACCAACTTGAGTCGCCACTAAACTGGTTGGACTGGTTATCTGTTGGCCGATTTAAGCCTGGTACTAAAAATAACTCCGGTGTTACTGTGTGGTCCAACACTGACATATTTACTGAAAACCTGAGCAATACTACACTTTCTATTAATTATTAGGCAACATTTTGATCTGATTCCACTCAAGGAGGCCCGATGAGTTGCCTTCCACTGCCAGCCTACAATTTTTGCTCCCCCCATTGAGGTTTGGCAAGACTCAGGATGAATTTAGCTGCAGATAGATGTCCTTTTCAAGTGAGCTGTACAATGGATGATGGAAAGTGGTTCACTAAAATGAATTAGCTTGAACTGTTTTGACACATATTTGGACGGATGTGTGGCTCGCAGAGCTGTCACTGGCCTCTGCTCAGTGCTCAAGTGGAAAATCATGGTCAAAATCTTATGCAAGAAAAACATATTATGTAGTTGCTGAACCATGTTTTAGTTCGTATCTATAACCAGGTTTAGGTACTAATCCTAAAATGATACATACAGAAGGTCTCAACAACATGATATTGCAATACATTTCTTTGCTGAGGATAAATGAATGTTTCTACAAGTGTTTTTTCTATTTAATCCATCTTCTCAAATGTATGTTTTATGTTGCCTTTACACAATCAGCCACAAAAAGAATTTAAAAACATATTCTATGGACACAGATGGGAGTATTTCTAGGTAAACTGTTGTGAAAAATGACATCATCCTCTGAACACTCCCTGTATCTGGTTAAGCTGACACAAGTTTGTGGTATTTTCATGATTCTTAGTGACTGAATGTTGATCAGACCTGAAACTTTTAGCAAAAACTGAACCCACAACATGCAGTCTGACTCTAAAACCACCTAAAAAACCCCAACTTGACTATATAATGTGTGAGAGGCGTTGCCATTTCTTTGGGGGATAGGCGCTTGGATTTTCTATGTAAATATTTAAATGTAAAGCCTTAAAAGAACACACGATTGAAAGTCTGTCTTTTGAGTATCAAATACTGGCCCCCTGAGGGCCTGAAAGGCGACTCTGACAAGCTGGTAGCTTGGATTTAAAATAGTGACAATAGTTTCCAATGGCAACCCAGATTTACAGCAAAAATAGAACTGGAAAGATTAGTCAATTTTGATAACAAATCAATCATTTAAAGTCATTTATTAAGCAAAAAAAAATCAATAATTCTCTCGTTCCAGCTTCTTCTCTGCCGTATATTACTGTAAATGTGTTATCTTTGGGGTTTGGACTGTTGGGTGCAGAAATCAGGCTTTGTAAAGAAGTTAACCTGGCCTTTGGGCAACTGTGATGGGCATTTTTCAATATTTTCTGACACTGACAGATTATGAAAACAATTGTTAGTTGCAGCCCTTGTCCCAAAGCACAACATCCATAGAAAGGTCTCAGACTCCTGCAGCAGAATGCACCTCTCCACAACACGGCAAAAAAAACACCTCCAGGTTGGGCTTCATACCTGCAAAGCTCCACGAGCAGCATCCTTTTTACTAACTGGATTTGTACCGGGTGCTCAAGAGATGGATTTTTAGAAGATTCCTTTAAACCCAGGCACGAGCTATTAGCTATTGACAGTGTTAAAATTAAAAAGTAACAATCTATTATTATTAGTCTTTAAAAGCCTTTGTTTTTGTTTGCCAGCGTTTCCAAAGGGATCAACTTATCTAAAACACATTATGCAGAACTGTGTTGCCGTGGAGAGAGTGCAGCTCATAAAACAGAGACACTCTAGGGTTGTAATAATCAGAGTTTTTGAATTGAGGATTAATTAACGGTGGTGGTAATTTATTTTTTCTTTGAGCCAAATATGTTGTGCTTTGGAATTAAAAGCTTTTTCCCATCAATCTTAAACTCTCTTCCTCCCATCCTCTATCTGGTTCATGCTCTCCTGTTTTTTCTCTCTGAATCTCTCCTCCACAGCCTCGTGTTACTGCTCTAACTGTGTGGTTAATCCACTGTGGCATGGTAAAGGCTTTACACACACACACACACACACACACACACACACACACAGGTCTGTGCCTGTAGTGGAAGCCTTGCAGACATGGGATTTCCTTTCACATCCAATTGAGACCAAAGAAACTTGGTGAGAAGAGCATGGAAAAGATAAGCTGCACGCACACACACACACACACACACACACACACACACACACACACACACGCACAAACATCTGTGTAAATATCAAACCAGCATCGCACACAAACATCAATAGCCTAAACACAATGTTAACGTGATATAACATGCAGCTTATAAACCCCCCCAAAGAGACATCAACTGTACACAAAAACGACCACCCTCCACCCACCAGCAAATACACACACACGCGCGTCTGTAGGAGTGTGTAGACAGGAATTTGTTGGGACGTAATTACAATGTGGAGTCTGAACAGCATCCGATTAAGATCCAGAGGTTTTATGGCAGGCCTTTGAAGAGCTCTGAGTGCAGCAGCTCAACCTGGCTCAGCAAACCAGACTGCACACACACACACACAGCCCAAAATGACAGCCCATCTTAAAATCAACTCGCTGCAAACTCGCTCGTGTCTGATCCCTGCCTGTACTCGCTGTGTCTTCTTCATCCCAGGGTCATAGTCCCGGTCGGAGCCACTGTAAATCAGCTGGCCTCCGATGGTCTCAGAGGCTGCTGAGCCCAGCTCCGTCGCCCGCTCGCCCAACTATGGTTATGGTGCTCAGTCTGGTCCCGCTTTTATTCTACAGTAAACAAAGCTCTCGCTGTACTGCAAGCTCGCAATCCGGCTACAGTCAGCTCCCGCTAACTAGCTAGTGGCAGCAGCTGGTACAGTCAGCCCATGCAGTAGTGCGGTTTTACAAGAGAAAAAAGCTCCATGTTTTGGTTCTGAATTCATTGTCACATACTCAAACCTACTTTCTTTCTCACTTTTCAGTTATTATCTGAAGATTCCTGATAACGGATGCAGCTCTTCAAAAAAAAAGTCAACAAGTAATTTGTAACAAAGCCTGGAAAGGCACCATGATGCTTTTCTTAACTGTGGCTAGTGTTTTTTTTTTATGATCTTTTAGATAGTCGGGAATGGAGAGCACACGGAAATATGGAAGACAAATGATATGCAACGCAGATACCAGATCGTATCGGGACCCAGGATATTGTGACCACATGGACCGAGCCAGAGGCCACCAGCACACCCCGCCGGTAAATCAGTGGCATCTGTGTTGCAATGCTGTGAGGAATACAAAGCTCGGAAATGAAACTTAAAGCTGCAATAACCAGTGTTTTCACATAAGCAATAAATCAAATGACTATGAGTGTAGTGAAAGGGGGTTCTTGCAGTGACTAAGCCACAGGAAATTATCACCACCATCAACACTGCAGCTTCCTCAACTTTTTAAGCATCGTTTTGGTTTTACCCACAACTTTCCTTACTAACTCCACTATAATCGACACCATTTTTAGCAGCAGCAGGCAGATGTTTACAACGAAGAAGCTCTAGTAATATACTCATTGTATGCTACCTGCTCAGCACCAAAAACAGGCTGCGGCGGTGGGGCCCGCAGGGGATGCTGGGCAATCTGACCATCACATATTGCTTTACATCATCACACAGGAAGAGGCCACGACTACACTTTCAGAGTTTCTAGCACTGGCAGACGTTTGAAGGCCCTCAGCTCTTGATATATATATATATATAATATATATATAAGTGCAGCTCTGCTTTAGCTAAAGTTGGCTGAACTCAATATCAACTGGACTAATGTTGGTTTCTATCGGCTAAAATGGTCAGAATGAAGGCTCGGGTTTCTTCTGGGGAAAACGAATCAATAAATCACCACAATAATCCTGAATTACACGTCATCAACACAATCCTCGACTTGGACAGAACGAGTGTTTGTGCCTCTTGCCTGCGTTTTACTGGTGCCGTGTTAGGGAATATAATACACCCTCACAACCTCACACTTTATTGGCATATGAGGCATAAGGGCTAATGCTCACATGAAGACAGAGATGAGTGTATGGGCAGGAAACAAATGTAATTACCCGAGTCGAGAACTTTCCAGTAGGTGCTATTGATTTCTTACAGTGCTGAAACAACTTTATGCTCACAGAGGCAGAAGGAAAAATACAAATGAAGCTTTTGCTTGGGAAAGTGTTAAATCCAACGTGACTTCGACCAAACATGTGATGTATTACATTTATTTATTATTTATTAATACTACCCTGGGTCTCTGTTGGTAAATCTTCAACAAACGGATTCCAGTTGTTCATTTCGATCAGAATTTAGGTGCAAAAATCTGTTTTATTTGCGTTTTAGTGGCAGTAACCACAGCATAAACATCAAATACTTGATATGAGGGTAGTTTTGGACTTATTTTTTTGCCATGACCTGCATTTCCACTTCAGTTGTATCCACACATAAATATACTGCAGCTGTTTACACTCTCAAAATAGAGCCAGAACCCATGAAATGCACAATACATACCGGCATATTGGACTGCGAACCAGCTACGTTAATGACAACATAAATACAGGAAGTGAGTGACTAATAACTGCCGTGTTTTTTTCCACAGAGGCTTTATGCTGACCATCTGCAGTGAGTCAAACTAACAATTCATCTCGTCAGGAGAAAAAAAAAATGCAAGTGTAGAATCTTGATCTATTTTTATTATTTTCATAAATAATGCACTTTAGTCGACTCGTCTATTAGGGAAGCACATTTGCAATAATGCAAAATAAAATCTGTTCTGCAGATTTTCAATGAGTCAGTGACAAACAAAGAAACCAGCTGCTGCATAATATTGTAGATCATGGGAGTATCTGTATGTAAATGTACCACTGTAAGTCTTTGTCCTGTTATAAATTCTCCGAAACAGCTCTATTATCGGCTAATTCTGTTCCACTAATAGAACAACCTCTGTCCTGCTGCTTAAGAGAGGACACAGCTGATATAAACAATCCACAGTGTGTAAGGAAATACAAGTTTTGAACTCTAAAATCGCCTTGAACAAAACACTTTGTCTTGTAGGGATCCGCCACAGAAAGACATTTGTAGGCCGCAGTTTACAAAAACCTCGCTCTAAATACCACAACATTGATCAGCAGTCCTCTGTGACCATGAGGAGTAATTTACCATTCAGGGGAGATTCACCCAGGGGTGAAACATGAAGGAAGTGGAGACAAGTCAGCTGACAGAGAGAGGTTTCATCTTTCTACCCTGAAACTAAACCTTAAAAGGGAAAATCCAGCCTCAGAAAATGTACATTGTGCTGTTCCAATCATTCAGATTAGACAGACAAAGAAGCTATTAGGCAGAAAACAACTGATTCTTTTCTCTTTTTTGGGGGGGTAGATTTGCCCTTTGACACACACTCTCAGAATATATTTTAGTGTCTTCTCTCAACATTTAATCTTACTGACATTAATGCGTGTTGTGTTCTGCCCTTAATGTGCTCTTGAAGTTTTACAGTCGGTTCACAAGGTTTTCTGATGTCAGTAACCACAGAGTGACACAATTACAAGACAAATCAGGGACACAGGGAGCATTTCCTGCACTGTAAATATGCCTGCGTGCTCGTATCCTAACATGACCAAAGTACAACTGATTTCTGGATATTTACCATTGCTTTAAGTATCATCAGAGGAGCACTGGCTACTGGCTCCATGTCAAGATACATTAACATTCAAAAAGTGTTCCTGACTACATTAGCTACATCGGTTGAAAATAAACATGAACACAATCAGTTCAGCATTAATACATAAAATTACAAATCAAAATAATAGGAGCCATTTTTAAACAAGACTAAGAGTGTGCAACCATGCTAATGGCTCTGTGAGGCTGCACTTAGACACAGCAGTGCTCCAAGCTAAATGCTAATGTCAGCATGCTAATTCGCTCACAATTACAGTGCTCACATGGCGATGTTTAGCGGGTGTAATGTTCGCTGTCTCTGGTTTACAGTGTGATACATCGTACATGTTGTGCATGGAATTTTAATAATTGTTTGAAACAACATATATGTAGGGTTGCATGTGTGCATATGTATGTATGTATGTAAATGCTTGTGTATGTGAATGTGTATATATAAATATATGTAGAGTTTATGATTTTAATTGATACAAAGTGGAGAAGGTGCAGGAATAAATAAGTGTATTCTTCCTCCTACTCCTTTTCAGACATGTAGGATTTAATTTTGCGTTGTTTATGAGGATTTATTCACCGAGTTTGTGTAAAAGGTTATTGTTCAATTAATGTTAATGTTATTTTGTCTTTTAAAACTTCGAAACAAATATAAACAAACAAACTGTTTTAAGGCCAATTCATGGTTTCCAAATCCACATGACTATATTTGACGCCCTGGGAATTAGAACGAGCTGTGAGGTGTGCAGGAGAAACTTCAAAACTCACAAAAGGCCCCATCTACAGCCAGTGTTTGATTTGTCCATTCAGGGCTAGAAACATGCTGGTTCAACTTGGTGGAAACACAATGATTCCTATATTCAGGTAATGTTACACACTGGATCTTTAATGACAATGCATCCAACTGTTGTTGAGATGCACCAAGGGCAGTTGTGGACCAAAGAGGTACACAGACCTGGAGCTGCTGAAAAATAAATCAAAGGTGGTTCAGAATGGAGGCTCGAAGTGGACACTCAGGAACTCTTAAGGTTCAGTGAAAGGCTGTGGAGAAAATCAAAGTTTTTCGAACTGAACTTAAAGGTTATCAAAGTGGGAGAAAGTAATATCTTCTGACTGTTTGTTTTAGCTCTGTGGTTCACCTAAATGCTGCTTGTCTGTGTTTAATGTAATATTAGATCATTTTAAAAGAATCCACAGGCTGTAAAATCAAACTATTAAACATTACTACATCTATTTCTCATTGTAAGAGTGCTATATTGTTAGCACTGGAACCAACAATCTAGGGACACATGGATTTCTTTGGTTTCTGAATAAGTAATCGATAAATTCTTTAAAAGTCTTGGTGTATTCTTTTTAGAAAGAGACCAAAAGACTTCAGAATCAATAAGAAGCCCGGTGTGATTAGTTTCCACAGAGCAGATCACGGGTAAGCCACTTCAGATCAATGGCAAAACTTGTGGAAGAACTCCTTTGCTTTGATGATAAAGAAAGCAAATCAACACGCCACAGAACATCCCTCCTCTGTGTTAGCCACTGGCAAACAGTTGCATGCCAATGTGAAAACAAAGACTTTTTGTCTTTCATGCGAGACAAAAAAAAAAAAAACTGCCATTAAAAATGGACTCATATCCCAAGGGGGGAAACAAGATTTTTTCCAAAAACAAAGAGAATTCTCTTTCCTACTTGAAAGCAGAAATGTTGAATAAGAAGGTGTGTCATCAAAAACGCGATGCCTGACCGCACCGATGCATTTCATCATGTGGTGCACATTTACAGCTCCTAACTCTGATTCTGCCGTTTCTGGTCTTGCCGTTATGTATCATCAACTCCATTGAGAAAAAGGCAAATCCCTTAATCCTCGGACAGAAAAAGGCAATAAACAAAGTCTGAGCAGAAGGCTGGAATGAGTCAGCAGAGGTTAGGAGTGGAATAGAAAGAAATGTATCTGCTCTGTATTTTTATTCCTTATGTCTTACAGCCCTGCACAAATCCTCAGAAGAATGAAATGATACAGCAGGTAGATCCAGACCAGAGCTGTTAATGCTACCTGTTTAAAGTTTAATTTGAGCACTATTTAATATCCAGAGCATGAAAACAAGGGATCTTCTGTTTTAACATAGCTAGTAAACCTTCCCTTATACATATGAGCCTCTTTGAAAATCACCGTTTTGGTGTCGAGGACTGTTATGTAAGTAGTTTTTATTTAGTTATGTAGGTTATCTACATTACTACCACTACTTAAATGGTTTGCAAAGCCAATTAGTATTAATAAAAGCATTTAAAATAATGTTACAGTTATTATAAGCTATAGGCCTGCAACATTGAGGAGTTGTTTGGTCCTTAAAATGTCAGAAAATGGTAAAAAAAAAAAAAAAAAGACAAAAGGTTTACTGTCATAGAAGACTAAAGAAACCAGAAAATATTAACATTTGAGAAGCTGAAATCAGAGAATCAGATCTTTTGCTTTTTTAATTACTCAAAACCTACCAACAGATTATCAATTACTTTAATAATAGATTATCCGACCAATCCTTGCAGGACCAAACCTACAATAATATGATCAAAGTTATAATAATAGCCAGAAATGTCCTTTAAATTCACATTTCAAACTTGTAGATGAGACAGCTAAAGTCAGGTAAGAGCAATTTATCTGTTATGTTTCATAACTTTCAACATCATACAGCCGTGACTGATCCCCCTTTATGAAAGACAGACATGTAACATGTAAATGCACTCAGAGGAAGGGAAGGATCACAGAAGAAGGTCCCTACAGAGGTCATTTGTCCTTTGCAGTGGTGCAGAGAAGTATGTCTGTTCCTAATTAACTTCTGCTTCGTCATACCAAAGCCATGTAGTATTCCTCAGAGACCACATGGGGCTTTCCCTTTTCCCAAGTAATGTACTGTACTGTACAGGGGCAGGATTCTGTTAGGGGAGTGGACACCCAGAGAGAACCAAGATGAAGAAATAAGGTTGGGAAACGAGAAGAAAACTGCAACTCGCACCACAATAACAACCCGAAGAGAGAAACCCGAAATAAACCTGACATTCTTTATTGTTGGACTTTGCAGTAAACATAAGGATGTTGACACCGTGTTCAACCTTACAACACAGACACAGCAGCAGAATCATGCTGTGACACTGTGGTCTGAACTGACTTCACAGTATGAAGCAGTTCAATGCATCGAGTATCAATTTCTTATCGCAAAAAAATCCCTTAAAAAGATAAAAAAAATGAACATGTGTTAGACTCTCTCTACTTAATTTCAGACTTCCCAACGCTGTCTGTGGCTCTCAGCCGCAAGCCCATTGGTTCCTACTGAAAACAACGTCTCCCAAATATAGTTTCACTTGTGAAAAAAAGGTCACTCAACAGCAGCAAATAGTGCATTTTTTTGGTTTCAGTGTCGGATTATTCCACATCTGGTGCTCTTCCAGCAGCAGGACGGTGTAAAATACAGTGCTACAGGTTTATCGTTTAACTGACCCAAAGATACAAAGTTCATGAACATTTTCAGTTTTCCTGCTTCATTTCCAGTAGCCATTAGGTTCGGGCAATTCGACGAATATATCGGCAAATTAGTTCAATTTCATATTGAAAGCTTCTTTTGTTTGTTACAATTGCTACAAGGAGTTTTTAATTGGTTAGAAAACAGTCTCAGTTTAATACTGATGCCTCTTTATAACCTACATAAACAAACAAGACCATCAGAGAGAAGTTTGGCTATTTCTATATTCCCATTGAAATCAATGATCAAGCTTTATCATCTACTTATTTAACATGCAAACAGATATTAGCATCAACCCTGAAAACCCTTAAAACAGTCAAACATTGCTTAGTACAGCAATGGGTTCATTTTCAAGGCATCTAGCAGGGAAAACACCAACTCATTATTAATTATCTTCATCCTGTGTTCGGTTGGACAAAGAAAGCCACAGAAAACTCTCAACACGTCTGACCTCTGGCTTCATGACTTTGCACAGGGGCACATGTTTACAAGGGAACACATGTCTGAGCATTATATGGGAGACAAAGCTACTACAGGGAAAAGTCATCAGGGATCACTCGGGGTCTTTTGAGGGTCGTGACCCTCAACTCCGACAATGAACCGGCCAACTACTGAGGAAGAGGTCAAAAGGTTAACTGGCAGGATTGTCTGGAGCGAGGAAGGAGAGTGTGTTTGTGCCTTTTACATTCAAATATGTATGTTTGCTATTTGCGTTGGGTTATTTGCGCTGTAATCTGTTGTTACAGGATGCTTTAGTGAAGCTGATTGTCCATCAACAAACATCAACTTGTAAACTGAAGCTTCATTAATGTTAAAAGTAGTTGATTAATTCAATCATTTGATCTACAGAAGAATAAGTAGTTATCATTTTTCAAGCCAAAATGCCAAACATTTGCTGGTTCCAGCTTCTTAAAATTGAGGATTTGCTGCTTTTCTTGTTTTGTTTTTTTTATTGTAAATTAACTAAATTTGGGTTTTGGACTGTTGGTCAAACAAAACAAGACATTTGAAGACTCACACTGAGCTCTGGGAAGTTCTGCATATCACAATTCTCTGATTGTCTGCACCTTTAGCAAACTTTTGAATGATGAGATAGTTCACTGCATGTCAGAGGATCACAAAGGTCAGTATGCTTGATCCTCTGGAGACCAAGAATACCTGTAAATAATAACATATCAACCAATCTATCAAACAGGTGTTGAGATATTTCCATCCAACCAACCAACAGCGCCGCCCCTACAGCTGCTAGCATGGCTCAAAAACAACCCTAAATTTAATTTCAGTTGAACTTAAGTCACATTACACAAAAATACCTTTACTAGTCAAATTAGGAAAAGTAAAATGGGATGTGGCTGTTCAATACGAATATTTGTTCCTCATCAGCCTACACGAGCCTCATGTTTTACCCTTAAGACTCACTTTTAATGCCTTTCTTCATCATCTGTGATATTAGATCATCCCATTTCCACACGGAGAAAGTTAAAGGGTGCGTCCCGCTCATAGTTCAGTTATAAAATCCTAACGCACACCACAGAGCATCTCTCCTGCCGGCCCAACAGTCAGTCACAGTAGAGGAGGTTGTACAAACATCTGGTTCAACAGTGACTTCACTGACAGTCATCACTGGAGCAGAGAACATCTGAGCCTGGCCTCTCGCTGCCCTCCGTTATCTATCACCCTTCTCCTCTTCCATCACAGTCACTTCTGAGGTTTGTGGTCATTTTGAGAGTCGGTCTGTAAAGTTTACCGCCTGCCGTGCTGTCGCTCCGTGCACAAACACGCAGCAAAAAAACAAAAAGTGCGGAGATGTGACTGAGGGTGGCCCTAACACTTAAAACTCAGAACTGTACTTGTATGCAAAAGATAAAGATTTTAACAAGCCGAATGAGACTCATTAAATTTAAATAGGTGGCATTTTGCTCCTTCAGTCTGCGGAAGACTCATTTGTTTTCATGAAACTATAAAATCCTGGCATTAAGTATACATTAGAGAACCACAAAAGTAGAGTTACAGGTCCGGTTATGCAGAATGTGGCCGACTGAATCTCTCCCCCACCCTCAGCCATCAGCTTGAGACACAGACACAGACACAGACACACAGACACACACACACCTGTATGGAGGGACAAATACATATGCAGCAAAGCAATCAGAAATGTAGCCTATTTCCATAATGAGGTTCAGGAGGTGAAACAAAGTTCTATACGCCCGCTCTTCATCTCTTCCTGTTTCTCTGTTGGTGGTCTTATTAAATCCTCTCCATCTCTACGACCTCGTCTTTCCCCGGGCCGTTCAGAAACTCATTATGCTGCTGAAAGACTCACAAGCAGAATATCCCAGCTATTTAATCCATCTCTAGGGTTGACAATCTGTCTCCGGAGCTTGTTTTTTAAACCATATTTCAATGTGGTGCTGAACATTTTTAATATGAAATAATCAATGCTGGGCTATCAGGAGTATTGAGAAAGCTGTTAATGAGTTAGGACTTGGAGCTAATTATGCAATCTGCCACAGGAGAGGGAAAAGCTGAATAAATATTAATATCTATGAATCTCTCATTTGTGTGCTACCTGTTCACTGGTGTAACTGCCAGTTCCTAAATCAATCTTCCTGAATGCCATCTTGAGATCTGTTATTTCTTTTGCGTCGTACTGGAGTTGACGCGCATGTATGATAAATCCCAGTTTGACCCGACTAAACTTAATTAGCTCAAATGGATAGTGCTGAATTTTCATAATCTGTTGAGCGCTCGTTATTAAAAACGCCATAGTTCCCAATATTAACTGCTACCAGTTGGGAGTGGATTAGAGCAGATCAATACTCTTTGGTGGTTCGATGGTGAGTCTGTGCCAGTCCTTTCTCGACTCTCATCTCCTAAATGTGACTCATGCCTTTGATAAAAGTACTTCTTGGCTGCAAAATACTCTACGAGTACGGAGACTGAGAGGGAGGTTTGAGGGCTACAATTGTATTTAGGTCTCTCCTCTCACACATCTGTTCCTGAATCTCCATTTCCCACCTGGCCTTGACAGACAACTGTCTCCTCCCACACAAACAGACAAACCGGCACACGTGGGACGCTGCCTCGCTGCGTGACATGTTCTTGTCTGTCCCTTCCTATTCCCTCGTCTTTTCGTTTCACTGGCGGCGGAGGTGAGTTGGGGGGGGGAGACGAGGAAAACACAGATTGAGACGAGAGATGAGTTTCAGTTTGTTTGAAGTACATGAAGAACTCGACACGGTGTGATAGAAAGTTCACCGCCAGCTGGAGTTTTGGCGGTATGTATTTGTGGAGGAACGCTGACACACAAGTATAAATGAACTAGAGATGCTCCGTTTGCGATTCATTTTCTTGGCCGATTCCGATTTCCGATTTTATATAATTGACAGCGTATATAAACTTTTCTGTGGAAAAGTATGGAA
This sequence comes from Dicentrarchus labrax, assembly GCF_905237075.1. Classification (NCBI taxonomy): domain Eukaryota; kingdom Metazoa; phylum Chordata; class Actinopteri; family Moronidae; genus Dicentrarchus; species Dicentrarchus labrax. The sequence goes on from NW_026136724.1 coordinate 19,528,498, forward strand.
GGTTCCAAATAACAGGATGGACAGAGCTTTTTTACCTTATTTTAGAGTTTGCTCACAAACTACTTTAATGTGCTCACCTTGCTTTTTTCCACACACACACACACACACACACACACACACACACACACACACACACACTCTTCTTTCTGTTTCTCTCTCCCTGCATGTGTCTGCTCTGTCGACTTTCAGTGTCAGTGCAGACTGCAGTGTGTGGAGGAGTCTTGTTATGTCTTCTTCACTCACAGTATAAAAAAAAACTAAACTGAAAGATAAGTAAATCTGACCTGCACAGAATCAAATGAGACTCGTCACGGTCGATCGGGATATGAACCAATCGATCGGTGCATCTCAAAAGTGTGTAGGCTTTACATACAACTGTTAATCAACCTTAATTGTAAAGCAGGAATTATAGTTTCCGAGGCCACGAGTATGCGAGGGTCCAAGTGACGTAGATTTCGTGGTTACGCGTTGGCTCTGCACGGACATCCACGTACCACCAATTAGTTTGACTCCACTGATGTCCACAGCTGTCCGTGTTTGGGAATATATTTGAGCCTCAAATGTTGTGTGTTCTCGGATCCTCCCGTTATGACACAAAGGATCAAATCTCTTCTGGAATGAAAGTTTTTCTTGGAGGACAAGCCATTTCTGTCCACTTCCTTTCTGCTCCGTTAACTTGTTTATGGTTTAACAATGAGTGAAATAAAACAATAAGCGTCGTCTTGCACTTTAGTTTGGGCTGAATCAGGAATTCTGAGGCGTTCTGCTCAGTCTTTGCTCAAATTCTCTGAGTCCAGTTCTGCTTTGTACAAAATGTTAATTTTCCGACTGAGCAGTTTACAGACAGGGAGACAGGGACACATCATATTTCATTAATGCTTGTCATCTACTGTATATTATACGGGGGCAATAACAAAGATTTCTGCTGGCCCTCATAGCAGAAAAATGACCACAATATATCTGCCGAGGTTGATGGGGTTGTTGATCAATACCAGTGACTCGACCATTACTCGGTCTCTGTGATACGGTTTTTGGCTTTCAACACTCCCATTTCAAGTTGTTCCCTGTTTTGGAACAAAAACCCACTGGATTTTAGAGAAACTCCCCAAAGTCATAAATTATTTGCCACCTTTAGTCACAGAAGGGCTGGACTGTGCACATCTGACGGTAGGTGGATAAAAGCCAAAGAGTGTACTGTAGGAACCAGAGGACAAATATATCCTGGATATCAGTCCAAACATTGTAGTGCAGCAGTGCTATGCAATCTTACTTCTCAGAACTCAAAGTACTGCTGGTATTGTACAAAATAATGACTTTATTAGAAGAGTTTATGTACTTACAGACAATTGAAAAGATTTCTTCCAAACTGTGTCTTTAGGTTGTTTCTGCACGAGATACGAGTTTAAGCAATTCAGCCTCTTCGGGTTTTCTAATGCATCATTTCCTCTCCTAAACCCTTTATTATCGTGCAGAGATAAGTTATTTTAATCTACTATTGAAGCAGTATTAACTGATTTTATTGGGGCAGTAAAACAAGCTGTTGATTAATCAATTGACACAAAGAAAGAAAGGAATGTAATGATTTATGGCACAAAGTTAAATCGCGATCGGCTGCAGGTAAAGACCTTAAAATTGAGCACCATCGAATTATCGAAGCATGAGTTCAATCTATCATTGTATCGCATGTTAAATGGTAAAAGGCTCTTAAATCTGAGACTTGACCTATCATTATAGTAAACTGAATATCTATCTTTGGGCGGCTGCTCGGACAAAACAAGACGTTTGAAGTCGAGTCTGTGATGGACATTTTTCACTGTTTTCTGATGTTTCATAGACCAAACGATGTATCATTCAAATCATGAAAATAGATTAACAGATTAACTGGCAATGATACGTTGCAAACATTTGCCATCACAATTTGGTGCTGTGCAGGTATATCAGAACTTATATATTTAAAACATTCAGTCTTTAACTGAAAGTGGGGTTGATGAGAGTGCTGACAACAGTTGCGGGCAGCAAAACCAAAACAATGAGCTGAAAGATGCTAAAACACTTGAAATGAGGGGAAGTGCAGGGCTGAACAAAACCTTTCACATTACACATAGTAATCAGATCTATTGTCAATATAAAAACATTGATTAATGCAGCTGTAAGATTTGATGACAACATGTGATGTGTCATATTGGCTTGTCACACAGTGAAACTTCATAAAGTTCCTGCATGTCCAAAGTCTCTGTCAAAATGAGATGATTTACACTCCTTTATTCTCTCAACTGAAAGACAGCCCGGCATAAAAAGACAGATAATAGACAGTGAGCACATTGCTTTAAGTTACCGATCTAGCAGGCACACAGCGGGAGAAAGAAGATGATTTACATGAAGAAAATCACTTATAATTGAAATTTAATTAAGAATACGTTCTGAAGGGCTAATGTAAAGTGGGATTTGAACTTCTACAATGGTTCATTGGATTTACTTGCCATCCAAGGTGTGATATCGCCCCAAAATTAGATGATTAGAATGAAAACTAGCAGAGCTCTGGGACGCCGGGTTGTGTGTGAATTATTCCATTTATGATTTAATATTTCCGTCCTCTTGTTCAGAGGTTTTTACTGTGGATTCCAAGTCATCTCAAGAAGTTAAATGCTGTCATTGTTAATTAAAATGGTGCATTCAATTTCTTTGGATTTAAGCTGTTTCCTAAAGCTAAAAAAAGGATTAAAAAATAGCATCTTAGTGTGCTTAAAATGTTATAACATTAAAGTTCATTACCCAGAAGTCCTGTGTAGACATGTCAAGTCCATCTATCTGTGTTTATTTGACATTTTAAGCTTAAACTAGTCACTTCTTTTGTAGAAAATAACTGAGCGAGAAAAGAGTGAATCTACTTTGTTTAAGCTAACAAGAAAATGAAGCTCCTCGGTTGTAATTTAGTTGCCCGGTGTAGCTTTCAATCGAGCCGCTGCTCTTTTGAGACCTCTAACTCGGCAGTTTCAAAACAATTAGACCAGAAAAAGAGCAGGGAGACAGTACACAGACAGATGCACCGCAGCAAAAGACCCGTAATAACAATTATGCTAACTATTCATCCATCTCTCTGCAGTTTACCGCTGAATGCTCTGGAGCTTTGTGGGACTAATTCAATGAATCATCTGTGACTGGAGGTGTCCAATTTTTTACCTTATGCCTGCAGCCCTATTCTTAAGCAACAAAAAGAGGTCTGGATTCAACACAAACAGTGATTTACTCAACAGAGTTTCTTTTACAAGGCTTGTCAGTGTTTTGTCAAACAGGCTTCAGATTGTCGACACAACTTCTTCTCGTGTGTCCTCCCACCAGGCCGACGTCTCACTAGCAGTCAGACCACGTCTCTTCTCCCTCCACAAACAGCTGACATCTTGTTTTGGAGCCGGATGTGTCGGTGATAAGGACCAGCAGTGTGGTCTGCATTCAGAGCTCCCTGCTGGTATCAATCACCGTCAAGACGCTTCAAACCCACTTAAGATCCTGCTCTCATGGGTTCTAGAGATCACAAGCTAAAAGTTGTCTTAGAACAGGATGTGCCCGATAAAGAGCTTTACTGTCTGCTGCTTTAATTTCCCCAAACATCGCCTACTACTGCTCCTGAAGATGTAATGAGGGATTCATGAAAGCTGATACTTCTACATGATGATGTTTTGTAACAATTACAAGGATTCAGAGTTTCCTGCAGGCCTTCCTTCTTGGCAAGACATGCAAACAGTACTCAAAAATAACTTGCTGATCCAGTTTTAATGATACACTTTTACATTAACATAAAAGAGCAATGCAATGTTAATTAAACTACAAAATACCAAAGAGTGGGGGAGGGGGACAATGACTAGAACGTTAGAGCAGAAAGCATGGGACTCACATTTACCCTAATGTACTGTACTCAAGTTCAATTTTGAGATACCTTGCATGAGTATTTCCATTTCATACTCCTTTATAGTTCAACACCTCAAAACAGCAGCTATAGTTATTTTTCAACATATGATAAGCTTCTCCTTGTTAAACATTAAACCGCTGGTTCCCAGCTTTGTAAGCTTGTGGCCCTAGGCTTCATGTCATACATCATATGTCTTCGAGTTGTTGAAATTTCTCTAATATTTCACATAAAAGCAAAGGTTAGATAAAAATCCATTAAATGAATACAGATTTGTGTATCAGAACTTCTTCCTTGCACTCCCATTAATAATCTCACGACAAGTCAGATTTATCTAGTGACCCTTTGGAGGGCCCGACTCTGGGAACCACTGGACTAAACTACATACAGGCACATAAAGTAGTTAAAACTAGCGCCATGTTGAATGGCTACAACAGTAAGATGCTGCTTACACATTAGCTGTGTTTCCACGCAAATTTTAACCAAATTTTGAGTAAATCCACAAAAGAATATGCGAAATTTGTCTTCATCAACTCCTCCTATGCAGTTATTAGCAGTTGGTTCAGGAGATGAGCAGTAGGTGGTTTCAAGTCAGAAAACTAGAAGAAGAGTGCGCAACAAGATAAAAGATTAAAAGAACGGTCAGTCGATCCATTGATGGAAACGTATATGGTTGCAGACCGACATAACGACTCAAACACTAGAGGTGCCAAATAGCGTCTTGGCACCAACCCTCACATCTCAAGACTCACCCAGGGTTAACCTAACCCAAATATTCTCTGATAGGAGCAGGTTACAACATATCAAACTTGTTTTAATTCCCTTGAGAAACAGCTCTCTCCCAAAATCAAATTTGTAAAAACCTCAAACAAAACACTGCAGTCGATGAATTCAGTTTAACAAACTACCGGGGATCAAACAAGAAAAATGTCTGGAATTAACGACAACTGTAATTACCTGTCCAATCAGAGCGGAGTATGTTAATTGCTAAACATTCCTGCAAGCTTCAGGCCCATGAGAGTCAAGAGGATGTGTGCTAGTTGGAGCCCCGTATGTGTGAACTGTGTGAACTACTGGGAGCCTTCATATTAATCTTCCTTCCTAGCTCACTGTGTCCACTGCTGGATGCTGGATGGATGCGGGGGGAAATCTCTGTGGAAATCACACGAACCGAAATGACATTGAACATTAAGAAACTGCCAAGCTGCAGGCTGCATCTCAACCCATCATTCCTGTTTCACTCATATTTACTCAGTTTCACAACCTTAGGCTGACTACTGGGAACTCATGCGTTCAGATAGACTTATATTCTCTGATGTTTAACATTATTTCTTGTATTTCCATCTCTTTTTGCATTCATCTCCCCTTTCCTTTCCCCCTGCTTTTCTAGTCATCTCTCTCCAGTTCTGTTTCCCTATCTTTTGATCCCATTTCCTCCTTCTTATATCAGCAGCCTCCATTTTCTGTCCCCCCTCCTCGTTCAAACCCTCGTCTGTTTGTATGAAGATGACTCTACGTTTCCGTTCACATGCTCGCTGACCCAAACCAAACCCCCGTCCTCAGATGTGCGTGTGGTTCTTGCATATGTCTGCCTGTATTTTTATGTGTGGGTGGGTGTATGGGCATGCTTAAATTAGTCCTACAAAATGCGAGTGGATGGAGCATGAGACACAGGAGAGAAAGTACAAACTCAGGCGCACACTCTGAGTGCAACCTAATCTCTCCTGACTCTCTGAGGCTTCTGGATTATTCAATAAGCTACGAGCTGCTGTATGATGGCTCTCAACTAGTATGAGGCCAAGATTTAGAAACTATATATGTTGCAAAAGGAGGAGAAAGAGGGAATTGAGGAGTGACTGAATCAAATGAAAATGTAGGCTTCAATTTTGCTCATTATCCACTTCATTACCTTTAAGTCATTAGTTTCACACTGCAGTTTAACAGGTGATCCCAGATACCAAACTATTTTTTTCACATTGCCTTCTATGGAGCTACAAGGATTAGTCGATTAATTGATTAGTTGTCTATTAAATTAATCGGCAAATAATTTGACAGTCGATTAATCATTTAAGGTCACAAAAAAAAGGGGGAAAAGTCAAAATTCTCTGATTTCACCTTCTCAAATGTGAATCTTTTCTGGTTTCTTTAAAACCTTTATGACAATGGTTCTCAACCTACGGGTCGATCATTTCCAGGGGTCGTCAAATGGCTGTGAAGAATAAAATATAAGAGGATAGGAAGAAGCTCTCAGAGATGTCCTTAAACTACATTCAACACATGACAATAACCCAATAATACTATATACTATAGAGACTATATACTCTGTTTTTATACATGTAACAGGCCCAGTAACCTCAATAATATGATAACGTATTTAATGTAATGTATAAATGTAGATAATGTCTTCCTGTGTGAGTTTAGGGTTGAGGGTGAGGTAGCTTTCATATTCTGGTGGGTTGCACCACTAAAAAGGTTGAGAACCAGTAAAATTAATATCTTTGGCTTGTGCATAAAACAAGACATTTGAGGACATCGGCAGGTTGAGAACCGCTACTTTAAGTGGTGCAGGCATCCATCCATTATCTCTCCACCCTCATATTCCTTTACAGGGTCTCAGGGGGATTAGAGCCAATTAGGGCTGACACCTTTTCAGAAAAAGTCAACTTCGAACAAATTCAAATTACCACATAATTTGCTGGGTTTGTTGTGTCTGCACTGTGGTGTTAAGAATGTGGTGCTGTCATTATCCAGAAAACCATCTCTGAAACAATGTCAGTGGGCCACATTTCACAATCACACCTAGGGGCAACATAGAACATTTGACCTGCGTGCCTTTCGACTGCGGGAAGAGAGTAGAGTGCCTGAAGGAAACCAGAAACAGGAAGAATATGCAAACCCAGCGAGTCTATTTGAACCAGGGAACCCTTTCGGACCTTCTCTGCCCCCATTTTTGAAGTTAGTTTGCCTCGTCTGCCTCATATTTCTGACTACTTTATGCACACCTGACTGTTTTGCTCAGTCGACTCTATGTGACCCTAATTTTAGCAATCATCTGTTAAGAGAGAGAGAAAAAATATCTCCAAGTGAGGCAGAAATAAGTTCTGAACCCTCCCACGAACACTTCTTTGTTGTCTGATAAACGACTAATGCTGGAGGTTAATGGGAATTCACCAAACAACTCATTGCTGAGGTTAATGGGAATTTGGCAAAATGAGCGAGCCTCAAGGTTAATGGGGATTCCAGTTCAGGGCTGCAAACAGCTGAGAGGATAAATTGGGAAATTTGCTACAGAGGAAATTACAGTTCTAAAGGCAGTGAACCAAGGCTTTTTTAATATCACCTGGGAATGAATTTTAAGAGCAATTTAACAACAGAAATCAGCTTGTTTCTTATTGAACATAACTAATAACCGATATGAAAGAGCATTGAGTGTTCAGGGATACAGAGAGGATTTGTTTTTCACTATGTAGTGAAAAAGGCATTCTATACTTATATTAAATGATTCGATTTATATCATTTGTTGCACTGCGTTTCCAGGCCACCAAGAATGAGGCACACACAGATACAAAACAGCCTTATCTGACAGCTGACACATACACACACACACACACACCGCATACACTAATCTGTGCCAAATGCTTCCTCGTCGTCCCAGTTTAACTCATCCGATGAAAAAAATTCCCAACAAAAAGAAAATGTCAGAACGTACACATGCCCCCCACACACACATGCCCCCCACACACACA